>NC_084739.1:8851164-8908664 GCF_033978785.1 Entelurus aequoreus | reverse complement strand
CACAAAATATGCAACATTTTCCCAAAAAATATCTCAGATGTGACGTAATTGGAGCCTTGAATAGGTCAATAATTCATTATGACATTCAGTGTTTCCCGTAAACTGCCAAGATACCTGTGGCGGTGGGGGCGTGGCTATGGGCGTGGTCACCATGACATCATCGAACAATTTGCATAATTTACTACAATGATATGATTTTCTCTAAAAAGGCTCAAAAATGTATACTTACTAATGAATAATAACAGTTTTGTTTTAAACGTCCATCCATCCATCCATTTTACAATATAATTACAACACTTTATGTACATATTTATATACAGATTTGAACAATAAGTTATTCACTGAAATATGTTTATTAATTGTGGTTCTTACAAAAAATATATCTTATAAAAATATAAACGCTAAAATGTCTCTCAAAGCTCTGCCCCTTTAATTAGTGCATACTAAATCATTTAACTTTAGCCTACTACTACAACCATATTATTTACCAGCAACATAAAGTGAAACAGAGGCAGAGGTGTCCTGCCACAGTCAGTAACAAATAAACAGAAAACAGTAGTGGTGGTAGATAGACACAGAGCTTCATCAAACATCTGATCCACTGAACAAAGAGCTCCAAAAATCTTGATCCTACACTTCTCTTTTGTAAAGTAAATCTGAACAGCCGATATGGGCATCTACATCAACTATACGATTTGCCTGAGAAGCTTGACAGGACACAAAAAAAAAAAAATGAAAAAAATAAATAAAAAAAATAAAAAAAATGTAAAACATTTTTTCTTGTGGCGGCCCGCCACGAAAGAATTAAGGCCGCCACAAAAAAAAATAAAAAATGTTTTAATTTTTTTTTTTTTTCTTTTTTTTTTTTTCACAAATAAATGAATGTGTGGGAAACACTGACATTGATTTTGATTCATTATTATTTTTTAAAGAACAAACAGCCTGCATGGCAGCTTTGTGTTATTAGAGTAAACAAAAAAACAAAACAAAACAAAACAAAACAAAAAAAACAAAAACAAAAAAAAAAGAGTAAACATTGCGACATTTTCTTGTTACATTTCACCTGTTTGCTCTTTTATACCACTTATCATGTTTTTCATTTTTTCCCTCGTATTTTTAAAATGTGCCGTGGGGGCCCGTTAAAAAAATGACCTGCGGGCCGCACTTTGGACACCCCTGATTTACATAAATCAGCAACATAATGAACAACATCGTGGCTGGTTTCACTTTTGCTCTTCGGTTCTTTCACAAATGCCACGTGATGGAATGGCAACCAGTGCAGGCTATATTTTTGCATTTTTACTTTAAATCCGCCTGATTAGCCTCGAGCGCTTTCCATGCAAAAGTGAAAGTACCGCAATGTGAGAAATGTCAAGAAAAACTGGAATTTTTAAAGCCGCGTGGACTACTTGCACTCATCCCTTCCCCTCTTGTGACACTGGCAGATACGTGATCACCAACCCGCCGTACGAGTTCGAGCTGGTGCCCACGGACTTGATCTTCTGCCTCATGCAGTTCGACCACAACGCGGGCCAGTCTCGGACCAGCTTGTCCCACTCGTCCCACTCCTCTCATTCCTCCAGCAAAAAGAGCTCCTCCGTCCACTCCGTCCCGCCTTCCAACCGGCAGAACCGCAGCAGTAAAACCCGGGAAGCCAGAGAAAAACAGAAGTAGGTGCACTTTGTTGACTTCTTTGTATGTAACCGTGCATGCTGTGTGTAGTTGTGTGTTTGTGTGTGTGTGACTTTATTGTGTGACTTGTCCTCTGCTGCCTTGCTTCTGCTTCTCCTGCATAATCATCTTCATGACATGACATCAACGCCTCCGATAAAGTCTGAGTGTAGGCAAACCAAACTCCAATTGTTACTTTTGAAATGGTCCTCTAGCTACACACACATTAAGTATGTTGTCGTTATACATGTCGTACCTGTTCCCTTTTAATGTGCTCATCCCGTAAAAAATAGGATAAAGCGTTACAATCCAATCCACTTTATTTGTATAGCACGCAGGCCCGGCCCTAACCAACCTGGCACCCTAGGCAAAATTTTAGGTGGCGCCCCCCCCACATCGGCAGTGAAGTGTATATACTCACAAGAAACCGAATAGCTTTGTCTTTGACAAATTAACATATTATATGAGAATGTTATGTTATGATTATCTTTAACCGAATCACAGCAGTGCTCAAATTAAATAACAGCATTCCCTCTCATGTGATATTGCTTAATTAACATTAATGATGTGCACTTTAACAACTAGGCTTACAACTATACCTAATATATGAAGGGGTGGAAAAGTGACTATTACCTGCAGGGCAAACATTAGCTAACCAGAAGGCAATGACAATGTAAACAAAAAACACCTGCTTAAAAGATCTAATACAAATGTCCCTGAGGAATGTAAGGTGGGAGTACTGTAATTACCTAACATTACATTATTATTTTCCATAACAATTTAGCCCCCTCCACAATATTAACCCGACGTTAAAACAGAACTAGCTATTTATTGATTAGCAATTGCCGAATCATGTAACATTAGCTTAATGCTAAAAAAGCCAGGTTACTATCACATTCTGTAACAGACAAATAATTTCATGTAGGCTAACGTTACCTCCCTGCTACCTCTGTCTTTTTCTCGTTTCTCCTCTTCTTTTCTCTTTTTTCTTCCCTGGGCACCTGACAGTTTTGGCCGTTTTGACATCTTGTGTTGAAGGGAGAGAAGGGAGGGGGCGCACCGTGCGGGGGTAGGCGTAATGTTGTAACAAATAATATTTCTATTAAATAGGCTTTACTTTGCATTTTAATTAACGTGGGATTATTTTTTGAATTTAGAAATAATAGTACCAACTTTTATTTTATTTTTTATTTTTTTCTCCAACATTTGTGGCACTGGCGTGGCGCCCCCTGATGGACGGCGCCCTTAGCATTTGCCTATACGGCCTATGCCACGGGCCGGCCCTGATAGCACGTTTAACCTCTTAAAGGCCTACTGAAAGCCACTACTACCGACCACGCAGTCGGATAGTTTATATATCAATGATGAAATCTTAACATTGCGACACATGCCAATACGGCCGGGTTAACTTATAAAGTGACATTTTAAATTTCCCGCCAAACTTCCGGTTGAAAACGTCTATGTATGATGACGTATGCGCGTGACGTCAATGGTTGAAACGGAAGTATTCGGACACCATTGTATCCGATACAAAAAGCTCGGTTTTCATCGCAAAGTTCCACAGTATTCTGGACATCTGTGTTGGGGAATCTTTTGCAATTTGTTTAATGAACAATGGAGACAGCAAAGAAGAAAGCTGTAGGTGGGATCGGTGTATTAGCGGCTGGCTGCAGCAACACAACCAGGAGGACTTTGACTTGGATAGCAGACGCGCTATCCGACGCTAGCCGCCGACCGCACGGATGATCGGGTGAAGTCCTTCGTCGCTCGGTCGATCGCTGGAACGCAGGTGAGCACAGGTGTTGATGAGCAGATGAGGGCTGGCTGGCGTAGGTGGAGCGCTAATGTTGTTAGCATAGCTCTGTGAGTTCCCGCAGCTAAGTTAGCTTCAATGGCGTCGTTAGCAACAGCATTGTTACGCTTCGCCAGGCTGGAAAGCATTAACCGTGTATTTACATGTCCACGGTTTAATAGTATTGTTGATTTTCTGTCTATCCTTCCAGTCAGGGGTTTATTTCTTTTGTTTCTATCTGCAGTTAAGCCCGATGCTATCACGTTAGCTCCGTAGCTAAAGTGCTTCGCCGATGTATTGCCGTGGAGATAAAAGTCACGGTGAATGTCCATTTCGCGTTCTCGACTCTCATTTTCAAGAGGATATAGTATCCCAGGTGGTTTAAAATACAAATCCGTGATCCACAATAGAAAAAGGAGAAAGTGTGGAATCCAATGAGCCAGCTTGTACCTAAGTTACGGTCGGAGCGAAAAAAGGTACGTCCTGCACTGCACTCTAGTCCTTCACTCTCACGTTCCTCATCCACGAATCTTTCATCCTCGTTCAAATTAATGGGGTAATCGTCGCTTTCTCGGTCCGAATCGCTCTCGCTGCTGGTGTAAACAATGGGGAAATGTGAGGAGCCTTTCAACCTGTGACGTCACGCTACTTCCGGTACAGGCAAGGCTTTTTTTTATCAGCGACCAAAAGTTGCGAACTTTATCGTCGATGTTCTCTACTAAATCCTTTCGGCAAAAATATGGCAATATCGCGAAATGATCAAGTATGAAACATAGAATGGATCTGCTATCCCCGTTTAAATAAAAACATTTCATTTCAGTAGGCCTTTAAGGCCCAAGCTGTTTGTTTACATGCTTGTTTTTTTTCTCTTTGCTATTTGGGCTTATTGGACCCTAATTAGAATAAAAACTAAAAATCATCTTTTGATATGATGTACTTAGTCCATAAGTACACAAACGTGTACTTCATGCTATTTTTTTATTTTTACACTTTTTTTTTCTTCCAAATTCCATTGTATGTTATACTCTTCTGACACCACCAGGTGGCAGTATAAGTGTCCACATAAGTGGCCATATGACCCCAATTCTGTAGTGTACACACTTTTGGAAATAAGAGCTAAAAGGTGCTGTCCATGCATGTGGCCACTAAGCCTTTAGAGGTGAAACAACAAAAATGTTGCCAAAGTGCTGCACAAAAACATTAAAAACAAGATTCAAATACTATCCTTAGCTCCACCAATGACTGAATAAAAACTGAATCAATAAATATAAAAATAAATATGATTAAAAACTAATTTAAATTAATTAAAACAATACATAGAAATACACATTTAAAAACACAGAGGACCACACAATTCACGTAGTTACAATTTTAGGGATTATTTTATCTTTCAGCCAAACCTTTTTTAATTCTATCAGTTACAATTTCTAAATAAGGTTTCCAATTATATAAACTTTTTATTGTTATTCATTGAATAATAATTGAGCTGGATTTATTGTGAGCAATTTAACCCTTACTTGTGAAAACAATTACGGATTCTGGACATTTTACTCAAAATAGGAAGAGTAGTTTGGGTGAAATCCATCTGTTTTTTTTACGTTTTAGTAATGCTCAGACTTATTATTGATTTTTATTTCAGAAAAAAATAAAATAAATTACAGAAAAAACCTCTAAAATAAAATGTTTTCCCCCAAAATGATAGTAGACGTCCACTTATTTCATATTTACACTCAAAATAGTAAGAGTAGCTTGGGTGAAATCCATCTGTTTTTTTACGTTTTAGTAATGCTCAGACTTAATATTGATTTTTATTTCAGAAAAAAAATATTTAAATTACAGAAAAACCTCTAAAATCTATTTTTTCCCCCCAAAATGATAGTAAATGTTCACTTATTTCATATTTATACTCAAAATAGTAAGAGTAGCTTGGGTGAAATCCATCTGTTTTTTTACGTTTTAGTAATGCTCAGATTTAATATTGATTTTTATTTCAGAAAAAAACAATTTAAATTACAGAAAAACCTCTAAAATAAATGTTTTCCCCAAAAATTATAGTAGACGTCCACTTATTTCATATTTATACTCCAAATAGTAAGAGTAGCTTGGGTGAAATCCATCTGTTTTTTTACATTTTAGTAATGCTCAGACTTAATATTGATTTTTATTCCAGAAAAAACTAATTTAAATTACAGAAAAACCTCTAAAATTAAAAAAATCCCCCAAAATGATAGTAGACGTCCACTTATTTCATATTTATACTCCAAATAGTAAGAGTAGCTTGGGGGAAATTGATCTGGTTTTTTTACATTTTAGTAATGCTCAGACTTATTATTGATTTTTATTTCAGAAAAAATAAAATAAATGACAGAAAAACCTCTAAAATAAAATGTTTTCCCTAAAATGATAGTAGACGTCCCTTATTTCATATCTACACTCAAAATAGTAAGAGTAGCTTGGGTGAAATCCATCTGTTTTTTTACATTTTAGTAATGCTCAGACTTAATATTGATTTTTATTTCAGAAAAAAATTATTTAAATTACAGAAAAACCTCTAAAATAAATGTTTTCCCCAAAATGATAGTAGACGTCCACATATTTCATATTTATACTCAAAATAGTAAGGGTAGCTAGGGTAATACCATCTGTTTTTTTTACGTTTTAGTAATGCTCAGACTTAATATTGATTTTTATTTCAGAAAAAAAAAAATTAAATTACAGAAAAACCTCAAAAATCTATTTTTCCCCCCCAAAATGATAGTAAATGTTCACTTATTTCATATTTATACTCAAAATAGTAAGAGTAGCTTGGGTGAAATCCATCTGTTTTTTTACGTTTTAGTAATGCTCAGATTTAATATTGATTTTTATTTCAGAAAAAAAAAATTTAAATTACAGAAAAACCTCTAAAATAAATGTTTTACCCAAAAATTATAGTAGACGTCCACTTATTTCATATTTATACTCCAAATAGTAAGAGTAGCTTGGGTGAAATCCATCTGTTTTTTTACATTTTAGTAATGCTCAGACTTAATATTGATTTTTATTCCAGAAAAAACTAATTAAATTACAGAAAAACCTCTAAAATTAAAAAATCCCCAAAATGATAGTAGACGTCCACTTATTTCATATTTATACTCCAAATAGTAAGAGTAGCTTGGGGGAAATTGATCTGGTTTTTTTACGTTTTAGTAATGCTCAGACTTATTATTGATTTTTATTTCAGAAAAAAATTAAATAAATGACAGAAAAACCTCTAAAATAAAATGTTTTCCCCCAAAATGATAGTAGACGTCCCCTTATTTCATATCTACACTCAAAATAGTAAGAGTAGCTTGGGTGAAATCCATCTGTTTTTTACATTTTAGTAATGCTCAGACTTAATATTGATTTTTATTTCAGAAAAAAAAAAATTAAATTACAGAAAAACCTCCAAAATCATTTTTTTCCCCCAAAATGATAGTAGACGTCGACGTATTTCATATTTATACTCAAAATAGAAAGGGTAGCTAGGGTAATACCATCTGTTTTTTTTTACGTTTTAGTAATGCTCAAACCTAATATTGATTTTTATTTCAGAAAAAAAAAAAATTAAATTACAGAAAAACCTCTAAAATCTATTTTTCCCCCCCAAAATGATAGTAAATGTTCACTTATTTCATATTTATACTCAAAATAGTAAGAGTAGCTTGGGTGAAATCCATCTGTTGTTTTACGTTTTAGTAATCCTCAGATTTAATATTGATTTTTATTTCAGAAAAAAAATATTTAAATTACAGAAAAACCTCTAAAATAAATGTTTTCCCCAAAAATTATAGTAGACGTCCACGTATTTCATATTTATACTCAAAATAGTAAGAGTAGTTTGGGTGAAATCCATCAGTTTTTTTACATTTTAGTAATGCTCAGACTTAATATTGATTTTTATTTCAGAAAAAAAATATTTAAATTACAGAAAAACCTCTAAAATCTATTTTTCCCCCCCAAAATGATAGTAATTGTTCACTTATTTCATATTTATACTCAAAATAGTAAGAGTAGCTTGGGTGAAATCCATCTGTTTTTTTACGTTTTACTAATGCTCAAACTTAATATTGATTTTTATTTCAGAAAAAAATTATTTAAATGACAGAAAAACCTCTAAAATCAAATTGCTCCCCCAAAATGATAGTAGACGTCCACTTATTTCATATTTATACTCAAAATAGTGAGAGTAGCTTGGGTGAAATCCATCTGTTTTTTTTACGTTTTAGTAATGCTCAGACTTAATATGGATTTTTATTCCAAAAAAACGAATTTAAATTACAGAAAAACCTCTAAAATAAAAAAAAAATCCCCCAAAATGATAGTAGACATCCACTTATTTCATATTTATTTCGTTTTTCATCCACTTATATTATAATGATATGAGAAATGATCCGTTCCAGGGTCAAGCTGTCACCATCCTAAAGTATGTATCATTCAACCAACATAATACAAAAACACAACAGTGTTATTTTTTTCTTGTCACACAAAAAAAGAAAGTGAACCACTGTTATTAGTGAAATAATAAAACACTAATTTTCATATTTTTTAATGGCTCCTTCTTTTGAAATAAATGCATTTTATATGTAGAATGCAGAATGTTTTTCAGTAGATTAAAGGAGATTTTCAAAACCTCTGTAGTGTCAGGTCATACCTCATGTTGACATTCCATGGTGCATCTGCTTCACTGCATGTTCGCAGGCACTTCTCCTTCCTGTTTTGTTTATATCGCGCACTAAATGCCGTGTGGCCGACATATTAAGTGCACCTTTGTATTAAGAAGATCATCAAGGAGAAGTTTACAGTATTGTCTAAAAGCATGCACATATTGTTATGATAAAGTTTTTTGTAAGTGGTAAAAGCGCTTAAAGGTCCCATATTATATTATTTTTAACAGTTTCAATCAATCAATCAATCAATTCCTTTATTGTCATTTTCATAACAACAAAATTGATTGATTGATTGAAAATGATGCATAAATTAAACTAGTTTGTGGTGAAAATGATGCATAAATTAAACTAGTTTGTGGTGGAAATTATGCATATATTAAACTAGTTTGTGGTGAAAATGATGCATACATTAAACTAGTTTGTGGTGGAAATGATGCATACATTAAACTAGTTTGTGGTGGAAATGATGCATGAATAAAACTAGTTTGTGGTGAAAATGATGCATGCATTAAACTAGTTTGGGATGAAAATTATGCATGAATTAAACTAGTTTGTGGTGGAAATGATGCATACATTAAACTAGTTTGGGATGAAAATGATGCATACATTAAACTAGTTTGTGGTGGAAATGATGCATACATTAAACTAGTTTGTGGTGAAAATTATGCATATATTAAACTAGTTTGTGGTGGAAATGATGCATACATTAAACTAGTTTGTGGTGAAAATGATGCATGAATAAAACTAGTTTGTGGTGAAAATGATGCATTCATTGAACTAGTTTGGGATGAAAATTATGCATAAATTAAACTAGTTTGTGGTGGAAATGATGCATACATTAAACTAGTTTGGGATGAAAATGATGCATACATTAAACTAGTTTGTGGTGAAAACGATGCATGAATAAAACTAGTTTGTGGTGAAAATGATGCATACATTAAACTAGTTTGTGGTGAAAATGATGCATGAATAAAACTAGTTTGTGGTGGAAATGATGCATACATTAAACTAGTTTGTGGTAAAAATGATGCATACATTAAACTAGTTTGTGGTAAAAATGATGCATGAATAAAACTAGTTTGTGGTGGAAATGATGCATACATTAAACTAGTTTGGGATGAAAATGATGCATACATTAAATTAGTTTGTGGTGAAAATGATGCATGAATAAAACTAGTTTGTGGTGGAAATGATGCATACATTAAACTAGTTTGTGGTGAAAATGATGCATACATTAAACTAGTTTGTGGTGAAAATGATGCATGAATAAAACTAGTTTGTGGTGAAAATGATGCATACATTAAACTAGTTTGGGATGAAAATTATGCATAAATTAAACTAGTTTGTGGTGGAAATGATGCATACATTAAACTAGTTTGGGATGAAAATGATGCATACATTAAACTAGTTTGCGGTGGAAATGATGCATACATTAAACTAGTTTGTGGTGAAAATTATGCATACATTAAACTAGTTTGTGGTGGAAATGATGCATACATTAAACTAGTTTGTGGTGAAAATGATGCATGAATAAAACTAGTTTGTGGTGAAAATGATGCATACATTAAACTAGTTTGGGATGAAAATTATGCATAAATTAAACTAGTTTGTGGTGGAAATGATGCATACATTAAACTAGTTTGGGATGAAAATGATGCATACATTAAACTAGTTTGTGGTGGAAATGATGCATACATTAAACTAGTTTGGGGTGAAAATGATGCATACATTAAACTAGTTTGTGGTGGAAATGATGCATAAATTAAACTAGTTTGTGGTGGAAATGATGCATACATTAAATTAGTTTGTGGTGAAAATGATGCATACATTAAACTAGTTTGTGGTGGAAATGATGCATAAATTAAACTAGTTTTTTGGTGAAAATGATGCATACATTAAACTAGTTTCTGGTGAAAATGATGCATACATTAAACTAGTTTGTGGTGAAAATGATGCAACATTAAACTAGTTTGTGGTGAAAATGATGCATACATTAAACTAGTTTGTGGTGGAAATGATGCATACATTAAACTAGTTTGTGGTGAAAATGATGCATACATTAAACTAGTTTGCGGTGGAAATGATGCATACATTAAACTAGTTTGTGGTGAAAATTATGCATACATTAAACTAGTTTGTGGTGGAAATGATGCATACATTAAACTAGTTTGTGGTGAAAATGATGCATGAATAAAACTAGTTTGTGGTGAAAATGATGCATACATTAAACTAGTTTGGGATGAAAATTATGCATAAATTAAACTAGTTTGTGGTGGAAATGATGCATACATTAAACTAGTTTGGGATGAAAATGATGCATACATTAAACTAGTTTGTGGTGGAAATGATGCATACATTAAACTAGTTTGGGGTGAAAATGATGCATACATTAAACTAGTTTGTGGTGGAAATGATGCATAAATTAAACTAGTTTGTGGTGGAAATGATGCATACATTAAATTAGTTTGTGGTGAAAATGATGCATACATTAAACTAGTTTGTGGTGGAAATGATGCATAAATTAAACTAGTTTTTTGGTGAAAATGATGCATACATTAAACTAGTTTCTGGTGAAAATGATGCATACATTAAACTAGTTTGTGGTGAAAATGATGCAACATTAAACTAGTTTGTGGTGAAAATGATGCATACATTAAACTAGTTTGTGGTGGAAATGATGCATACATTAAACTAGTTTGTGGTGGAAATGATGCATACATTAAACTAGTTTGTGGTGGAAATGATGCATACATTAAACTAGTTTGTGGTGAAAATGATGCATACATTAAACTAGTTTGTGGTGAAAATGATGCATACATTAAACTAGTTTGTGGTGGAAATGATGCATAAATTAAACTAGTTTGTGGTGGAAATGATGCATAAATTAAACTAGTTTGTGGTGAAAATGATGCATACATTAAACTAGTTTGTGGTGGAAATGATGCATACATTAAACTAGTTTGTGGTGGAAATGATGCATACATTAAACTAGTTTGTGGTGGAAATGATGCATACATTAAACTAGTTTGTGGTGGAAATGATGCATACATTAAACTAGTTTGTGGTGGAAATGATGCATACATTAAACTAGTTTGTGGTGGAAATGATGCAAACATTAAACTAGTTTGTGGTGAAAATGGTGCATACATTAAACTAGTTTGTGGTGAAAATGATGCATAAATTAAACTAGTTTGTGGTGAAAATGATGCATACATTAAACTAGTTTCTGGTGAAAATGATGCATACATTAAACTAGTTTGTGGTGGAAATGATGCATAAATTAAACTAGTTTGTGGTGGAAATGATGCATAAATTAAACTAGTTTTTTGGTGAAAATGATGCATACATTAAACTAGTTTCTGGTGAAAATGATGCATACATTAAACTAGTTTGTGGTGAAAATGATGCATACATTAAACTAGTTTGTGGTGAAAATGATGCATACATTAAACTAGTTTGTGGTGAAAATGATGCATACATTAAACTAGTTTGTGGTGAAAATGATGCATACATTAAACTAGTTTGTGGTGAAAATGATGCAAACATTAAACTAGTTTGTGGTGGAAATGATGCATACATTAAACTAGTTTGGGGTGAAAATGATGCATACATTAAACTAGTTTGTGGTGAAAATGGTGCATACATTAAACTAGTTTGTGGTGAAAATGATGCATAAATTAAACTAGTTTGTGGTGAAAATGATGCATACATTAAACTAGTTTCTGGTGAAAATGATGCATACATTAAACTAGTTTGTGGTGGAAATGATGCATAAATTAAACTAGTTTGTGGTGGAAATGATGCATAAATTAAACTAGTTTTTTGGTGAAAATGATGCATACATTAAACTAGTTTCTGGTGAAAATGATGCATACATTAAACTAGTTTGTGGTGAAAATGATGCATACATTAAACTAGTTTGTGGTGAAAATGATGCATACATTAAACTAGTTTGTGGTGAAAATGATGCATACATTAAACTAGTTTGTGGTGAAAATGATGCATACATTAAACTAGTTTGTGGTGAAAATGATGCAAACATTAAACTAGTTTGTGGTGGAAATGATGCATACATTAAACTAGTTTGGGGTGAAAATGATGCATACATTAAACTAGTTTGTGGTGGAAATGATGCAAACATTAAACTAGTTTGTGGTGAAAATGGTGCATACATTAAACTAGTTTGTGGTGAAAATGATGCATAAATTAAACTAGTTTGTGGTGAAAATGATGCATACATTTAACTAGTTTGTGGTGGAAATGATGCAAACATTAAACTAGTTTGTGGTGAAAATGATGCATAAATTAAACTAGTTTGTGGTGGAAATGATGCATACATTAAACTAGTTTGTGGTGGAAATGATGCAAACATTAAACTAGTTTGTGGTGAAAATGATGCATAAATTAAACTAGTTTGTGGTGGAAATGATGCATACATTAAACTAGTTTGTGGTGGAAATGATGCATACATTAAACTAGTTTGTGGTGAAAATGATGCATACATTAAACTAGTTTGTGGTGGAAATGATGCATACATTAAACTAGTTTGTGGTGGAAATGATGCATACATTAAACTAGTTTGGGGTGAAAATGATGCATACATTAAACTAGTTTGTGGTGGAAATGATGCATACATTAAACTAGTTTGTGGTGGAAATGATGCATACATTAAACTAGTTTGTGGTGGAAATGATGCATACATTAAACTAGTTTGGGGTGAAAATGATGCATACATTAAACTAGTTTGTGGTGGAAATGATGCATACATTAAACTAGTTTGTGGTGAAAATGATGCATACATTAAACTAGTTTGTGTTGGAAATGATGCATACATTAAACTAGTTTGTGGTGGAAATGATGCATACATTAAACTAGTTTGTGGTGAAAATGATGCATACATTAAACTAGTTTGTGGTGGAAATGATGCATACATTAAACTAGTTTGTGGTGAAAATGGTGCATACATTAAACTAGTTTGTGGTGGAAATGATGCATACATTAAACTAGTTTGTGGTGGAAATTATGCATACATTAAACTAGTTTGTGGTGAAAATGATGCATACATTAAACTAGTTTGTGGTGGAAATGATGCATACATTAAACTAGTTTGTGGTGAAAATGATGCATACATTAAACTAGTTTGTGGTGGAAATGATGCATACATTAAACTAGTTTGTGGTGAAAATGATGCATACATTAAACTAGTTTGTGGTGGAAATGATGCATACATTAAACTAGTTTGTGGTGGAAATGATGCATACATTAAACTAGTTTGTGGTGGAAATGATGCATACATTAAACTAGTTTGGGGTGAAAATGATGCATACATTAAACTAGTTTGTGGTGGAAATGATGCATACATTAAACTAGTTTGTGGTGGAAATGATGCATACATTAAACTAGTTTGTGGTGGAAATGATGCATACATTAAACTAGTTTGGGGTGAAAATGATGCATACATTAAACTAGTTTGTGGTGGAAATGATGCATACATTAAACTAGTTTGTGGTGAAAATGATGCATACATTAAACTAGTTTGTGGTGGAAATGATGCATACATTAAACTAGTTTGTGGTGGAAATGATGCATACATTAAACTAGTTTGTGGTGAAAATGATGCATACATTAAACTAGTTTGTGGTGGAAATGATGCATACATTAAACTAGTTTGTGGTGAAAATGGTGCATACATTAAACTAGTTTGTGGTGGAAATGATGCATACATTAAACTAGTTTGTGGTGGAAATTATGCATACATTAAACTAGTTTGTGGTGAAAATGATGCATACATTAAACTAGTTTGTGGTGGAAATGATGCATACATTAAACTAGTTTGTGGTGAAAATGATGCATACATTAAACTAGTTTGTGGTGGAAATGATGCATACATTAAACTAGTTTGTGGTGAAAATGGTGCATACATTAAACTAGTTTGTGGTGGAAATGATGCATACATTAAACTAGTTTGTGGTGGAAATTATGCATACATTAAACTAGTTTGTGGTGAAAATGATGCATACATTAAACTAGTTTGTGGTGGAAATGATGCATACATTAAACTAGTTTGTGGTGAAAATTATGCATAAATTAAACTAGTTTGTGGTGGAAATGATGCATACATTAAACTAGTTTGGGATGAAAATGATGCATACATTAAACTAGTTTGCGGTGGAAATGATGCATACATTAAACTAGTTTGTGGTGAAAATTATGCATACATTAAACTAGTTTGTGGTGGAAATGATGCATACATTAAACTAGTTTGTGGTGAAAATGATGCATGAATAAAACTAGTTTGTGGTGAAAATGATGCATACATTAAACTAGTTTGGGATGAAAATTATGCATAAATTAAACTAGTTTGTGGTGGAAATGATGCATACATTAAACTAGTTTGGGATGAAAATGATGCATACATTAAACTAGTTTGTGGTGGAAATGATGCATACATTAAACTAGTTTGGGGTGAAAATGATGCATACATTAAACTAGTTTGTGGTGGAAATGATGCATAAATTAAACTAGTTTGTGGTGGAAATGATGCATACATTAAATTAGTTTGTGGTGAAAATGATGCATACATTAAACTAGTTTGTGGTGGAAATGATGCATAAATTAAACTAGTTTTTTGGTGAAAATGATGCATACATTAAACTAGTTTCTGGTGAAAATGATGCATACATTAAACTAGTTTGTGGTGAAAATGATGCAACATTAAACTAGTTTGTGGTGAAAATGATGCATACATTAAACTAGTTTGTGGTGGAAATGATGCATACATTAAACTAGTTTGTGGTGAAAATGATGCATACATTAAACTAGTTTGCGGTGGAAATGATGCATACATTAAACTAGTTTGTGGTGAAAATTATGCATACATTAAACTAGTTTGTGGTGGAAATGATGCATACATTAAACTAGTTTGTGGTGAAAATGATGCATGAATAAAACTAGTTTGTGGTGAAATGATGCATACATTAAACTAGTTTGGGATGAAAATTATGCATAAATTAAACTAGTTTGTGGTGGAAATGATGCATACATTAAACTAGTTTGGGATGAAAATGATGCATACATTAAACTAGTTTGTGGTGGAAATGATGCATACATTAAACTAGTTTGGGGTGAAAATGATGCATACATTAAACTAGTTTGTGGTGGAAATGATGCATAAATTAAACTAGTTTGTGGTGGAAATGATGCATACATTAAATTAGTTTGTGGTGAAAATGATGCATACATTAAACTAGTTTGTGGTGGAAATGATGCATAAATTAAACTAGTTTTTTGGTGAAAATGATGCATACATTAAACTAGTTTCTGGTGAAAATGATGCATACATTAAACTAGTTTGTGGTGAAAATGATGCAACATTAAACTAGTTTGTGGTGAAAATGATGCATACATTAAACTAGTTTGTGGTGGAAATGATGCATACATTAAACTAGTTTGTGGTGGAAATGATGCATACATTAAACTAGTTTGTGGTGGAAATGATGCATACATTAAACTAGTTTGTGGTGAAAATGATGCATACATTAAACTAGTTTGTGGTGAAAATGATGCATACATTAAACTAGTTTGTGGTGGAAATGATGCATAAATTAAACTAGTTTGTGGTGGAAATGATGCATACATTAAACTAGTTTGTGGTGAAAATGATGCATACATTAAACTAGTTTGTGGTGGAAATGATGCATACATTAAACTAGTTTGTGGTGGAAATGATGCATACATTAAACTAGTTTGTGGTGGAAATGATGCATACATTAAACTAGTTTGTGGTGGAAATGATGCATACATTAAACTAGTTTGTGGTGAAATGATGCATACATTAAACTAGTTTGTGGTGGAAATGATGCAAACATTAAACTAGTTTGTGGTGAAAATGGTGCATACATTAAACTAGTTTGTGGTGAAAATGATGCATAAATTAAACTAGTTTGTGGTGAAAATGATGCATACATTAAACTAGTTTCTGGTGAAAATGATGCATACATTAAACTAGTTTGTGGTGGAAATGATGCATAAATTAAACTAGTTTGTGGTGGAAATGATGCATAAATTAAACTAGTTTTTTGGTGAAAATGATGCATACATTAAACTAGTTTCTGGTGAAATGATGCATACATTAAACTAGTTTGTGGTGAAAATGATGCATACATTAAACTAGTTTGTGGTGAAAATGATGCATACATTAACTAGTTTGTGGTGAAATGATGCATACATTAAACTAGTTTGTGGTAAAAATGATGCATACATTAAACTAGTTTGTGGTGAAATGATGCATACATTAAACTAGTTTGTGGTGAAAATGATGCAAACATTAAACTAGTTTGTGGTGGAAATGATGCATACATTAAACTAGTTTGGGGTGAAAATGATGCATACATTAAACTAGTTTGTGGTGGAAATGATGCAAACATTAAACTAGTTTGTGGTGAAAATGGTGCATACATTAAACTAGTTTGTGGTGAAAATGATGCATAAATTAAACTAGTTTGTGGTGAAAATGATGCATACATTTAACTAGTTTGTGGTGGAAATGATGCAAACATTAAACTAGTTTGTGGTGAAAATGATGCATAAATTAAACTAGTTTGTGAAACTAGTTTGTGGTGAAAATGATCTTAAATTAAACTAGTTTGTGTGGAAATGATGCATACATTAAACTAGTTGTGGTGGAAAATGATGCATACATTAAACTAGTTTGTGGTGAAAATGATGCATACATTATAACTAGTTTGTGGTGGAAATGATGTAATATTAAAACATTAAACTAGTTTGTGGTGGAAATGATGCATACATTAAACAGTTTGGGGTGAAAATGATGCATACATTAAACTAGTTTGTGGTGGAAATGATGCATACATTAAACTAGTTTGTGGTGAAATGATGCATACATTAAACTAGTTTGTGGTGAAATGAAGCATACATTTAAACTAGTTTGTGGTGGAAAATGATGCGATACATTAAACTAGTTTGTGGTGAATTATGCATACATTAAACTAAGGTTTTGTGGTGGAATGATGCATACATTAAACTAGTTTGGGTGGAAATGATGCATACATTAAACTAGTTGTGTGTGAAAATGATGCATAAATTAAACTAGTTTGTGGTGGAAATGATGCATACATTAAACTAGTTTGTGGTGGAAAATGTGCATACATAAACTAGTTTGGTGGTGGAAATGAATGCATACATTAAACTAGTTTGTGGTGGAAATGATGCATACATTAAACTAGTTTGTGGTGAAATGATGCATACATTAAACTAGTTTGTGGTGAAATGAGGCATACATTAAACTAGTTGTGGTGGAAAATGATGCATACATTAAACTAGTTTGTGGTGGAAAATGATGCATACATTAAACTAGTTTGTGGTGAAATGATGCATACATTAAACTAGTTTGTGGTAGGAAATGATGCATACATTTCAAACTAGTTTGTGGTGAAATGATGCATACATTAAACTAGTTTGTGGTGGAAATGATGCATACATTAAACTAGTTGTGTGGTGAAAATGATGCATACATTAAACTTAGTTTGTGGTGAAATGATGCATACATTAACTAGTTTGTGGGTGAAAATGATTGCATACATTAAACTAGTTTGTGGTGGAAATGATGCATACATTAAACTAGTTTGTGGGTGAAAATGATGCATACATTAAACTAGTTTGTGGTGGAAATGATGCATACATTAAACTAGTTTGGGGTGGTGAAAATGATGCATACATTAAACTAGTTTGTGGTGGAAATGATGCATACATTAAACTAGTTTGGGGTGAAATGATGCATACATTAAACTAGTTTGTGGTGGAAATGATGCATACATTAAACTAGTTTGTGGTGAAAATGATGCATACATTAAACTAGTTTGTGGTGGAAATGATGTGCAAGATACATTAAACTAGTTTGTGGGATGTGAAAATTGAATGCATACATTAAACTAGTTTGTGGTGGAAATGATGCATACATTAAACTAGTTTGGGGTGAAAATGATGCATACATTAAACTAGTTTGTGGTGGAAATGATGCATACATTAAACTAGTTTGTGGTGAAAATGATGCATACATTAAACTAGTTTGTGGTGGAAATGATGCATACATTAAACTAGTTTGTGGTGAAAATGATGCATACATAAACTAGTTTGTGGGGAAATGATGCATACATTAAACTAGTTTGTGGTGGAAAGTGATGCATACATTAAACTAGTTTGTGGTGAAAATGATGCATACATTAAACTAGTTTGTGGTGGAAATGATGCATACATTAAACTAGTTTGTGGTGAAAATGATGCATACATTAAACTAGTTTGTGGTGGAAATGATGCATACATTAAACTAGTTTGTGGTGAAAATGATGCATACATAAACTAGTTTGTGGTGGAAATGATGCATACATTAAACTAGTTTTGTGGTGGAAATGATGCATACATTAAACTAGTTTGTGGTGAAATGATGCATACATTAAACTAGTTTGGGGTGAAATGATGCATACATTAAACTAGTTTGTGGTGGAAATGATGCATACATTAAACTAGTTTGGGTGAAAATGATGCAAACATTAAACTAGTTTGTGGTGGAAATGATGCATACATTAAACTAGTTTGTGGTGAAAATGATGCAAACATTAAACTAGTTTGTGGTGGAAATGATGCATACATTAAACTAGTTTGGGGTGAAAATGATGCATACATTAAACTAGTTTGGGATGAAAATGATGCATACATTAAACTAGTTTGGGGTGAAAATGATGCATACATTAAACTAGTTTGTGGTGGAAATGATGCATACATTAAACTAGTTTGTGGTGGAAATGATGCATACATTAAACTAGTTTGTGGTGGAAATTGATGCATACATTAAACTAGTTTGGTGGTGAAAATGATGCATACATTAAACTAGTTTGTGGTGGAAATGATGCATACATTAAACTAGTTTGTGGTGAAAATGATGCATACATTAAACTAGTTTGTGGTGGAAATGATGCATACATTAAACTAGTTTGTGGTGGAAATGATGCATACATTAAACTAGTTTGGGGTGAAAATGATGCATACATTAAACTAGTTTGTGGTGGAAATGATGCATACATTAAACTAGTTTGTGGTGAAAATGGTGCATACATTAAACTAGTTTGTGGTGGAAATGATGCATACATTAAACTAGTTTGTGGTGGAAATTATGCATACATTAAACTAGTTTGTGGTGAAAATGATGCATACATTAAACTAGTTTGTGGTGGAAATGATGCATACATTAAACTAGTTTGTGGTGAAAATGATGCATACATTAAACTAGTTTGTGGTGGAAATGATGCATACATTAAACTAGTTTGTGGTGAAAATGATGCATACATTAAACTAGTTTGTGGTGAAAATGATGCATACATTAAACTAGTTTGTGGTGAAAATGATGCATACATTAAACTAGTTTGTGGTGAAAATGATGCATACATTAAACTAGTTTGTGGTGAAAATGATGCATACATTAAACTAGTTTGTGGTGAAAATGATGCATACATTAAACTAGTTGTTTTAGGCAACGAGAAATTAGACAGTTTAAAAGTACTTATATTAACACACGGTTTTGTGTGTGTGGATCTAATACTAATGTTAATGAGTACTGCCAAGAAGCGCTATTGTGCATTTTATCCACTTTTCTTATAGAAAAGAAAATAAAATACACTTGTCCAATGTAATAGATGCCATACATTAAAAAAAACCTACTCCTAATTAAAGATTAGGAGTAGGTTTGCCAACATTTTTTCTTTTGCGTCTTCATTTTTGTGAAAGGAGAACAAATACCCAGAACCCCTTGCAGCACTAACTCTCCCGGGACGCTACAATATACAACCCCGCTACTCCCAACCCCGCCCACCTCAACCTCCTCATGCTCTCTCAGGGAGAGCATGTCCCAAATTCCAAGTTGATGTTTTGAACACATGGCAGTGCCATGTTGGCATTTTTTTCCATAACTTGAGTTGATTTATTTGAGTTGATTTATTTTGGAAAACCTTGTTACATTGTTTAATGTTAATTTAATTAATTTAATTTAATTTAATGTTACATTGTTTAATGCATCCAGCGGGGCATCACAACAAAATTAGGCCTAATAATGTGTTAATGCCACGACTGTATATATCGGTATCGGTTGATATCGGAATCGGTAATTAAGAGTTGGGGAATATCGGATATCGGCAAAAAAAAATATTATCGGACATCTCTACAAACCACCCATGCCAGTTTTTCTAATGGGGAAAAAACTGCACTTCTAAATGTTCAATAAATATATATTTTTTGTATTTGTTTAACTATTTAGGATAATGAAGTTATTGACCATCTAACTACAATGGCTAAAAATACTACAGTAATGACAATGTGTTAATTGCGTTTAAAACTTGCACTATATTATATCTTATGATTACATTAGTGCATCATTTGGTCAAAGTTAATGTAAACATTGAAATTATTCCGCATTATCTGTCAAATGCTTACAATTGTGTCTGTACAGACTATTGTATGATCTGCTGTAAAACATAAGGCATTGCATTTAAGTTGCATTAAAAGGCATTACATTCCATTTGCTGGTAGCTGCAGAAACCCTGTACAACTTATGCTAGGTGAAGTGAAGTGAATTATAGTTATGCACTGCAAAAAGTCAGTGTTCAAAAACAAGAAGAAAAAAAAATACAAAAATGAGGGGTATTTTATTTGAACGAAGCAACATTATCTGCCAATAGAACAAGAAAATTTGGCTTGTCAAGACTTTCCAAAACAAGTAAAATTAGCTAACCTCAATGAACCCAAAAATACCTTAAAATAAGTATATTCTCACTAATAACAAGTGCACTTTTCTTGGTAGAAAAAAAAAAGAGACCTTTTTGCTCAATATGTTGAAAAATATTCTTAAATTAAGTAAATGCTAGGGCTATTATCTCATACTTGCCAACCCTCCCGTTTTTCCCGGGAGACTCCCGGTATTCAGCGCCTCTCCCGACAACCTCCCGGCAGAAATTGTCTCCCGACAAGCTCCCGGTATTCAGCCGGAGCTGGAGGCCACGCCCCCTCCAGCTCAATGCGGACCTGAGTGGGGACAGCCTGTTCTCACGTCCGCTTTCCCACAATATAAACAGCGTGCCTGCCCAATGACGTCATAACTGTAGAATGATCGAGGGCGAGTTCTTGGTTTCTTATGTGGGGTTAGGCAGTTTCATTAACGTCCTCCCAGCGCGGTAACAACACACAACAACAGCAGTCACGTTTAGTCTACCGTAAAGCAGTTCGTCTGCCGTAAACAGCAATGTTGTGACACTCTTAAACAGGACAATACTGCCATCTACTGGATAGCCTCCAGAACACTGAAATTCAAGTATTTCTTTTATTTATATGTATAATAAAAAAAAAAAAATAAAAAAAAATAAAAAAAAAAAAATATATATATATATATATATATATATATATATATATATATATATATATATATATATATATATATATATATATATATATATATATATATATATATACATATATATATATATATATAGCTTCCGTCAGTCTACCCCAGGGCAGCTGTGGCTACGAAAGTAGCTTACCACCACCAGGTGTGAATGAATGATGGGTTTTTAACATGTAAAGCGACTTTGGGTACTTAGAAAAGCGCTATATAAATCCCAGGTATTATTATAGCTAGAATTCACTGAAAGTCAAGTATTTCATACACATATATATATATATATATATATATATATATATATATATATATATATATATATATATATATATATATATATATATATATATATATATGTATGTGTGGGAAAAAATTACAAGACTATTTCATCTCTACAGGCCTGTTTCATGAGGGTGTTTCCTCAATCCTCAGGAGATTGTAAAATCTCCTGAGGGTGAGGAAACACCCTCATGAAACAGGCCTGTAGAGATGAAATAGTCTTGTAATTTTTTCCCACACATACATATTACGCTCTACCACGGTATCGAGCACTATTTTTTGGATAATCTAATTAAGACATATATATATATATATATATATATATATATATATATATATATATATATATATATATATATATATATATATATATATATATATATACCTCAATCCTCAGGAGATTTAAATCTCCTGAGATTTAAATCTCCTGAGGATTGAGGTAAACCCCTCATGAAACAGGCCTGTAGAGATGAAATAGTCTTGTGATTTTTTCCCCACACACATATATATATATGTATATTTTATTATACATATAAATAAAAGAAATTAAATGAAATACTTGAGTTGGTGAATTCTAGCTTAAATATATTCCCCTCTTAACCACGCCCCAACCACGCCCCCCGCCCAACCCCCGACCACGCCCCCCACCTCCCGGTATCGGAGGTCTCAAGGTTGGCAAGTATGTATTATCTTGACACAATGATATGCGCTCAGCATCATGATTTTTTTTTTCATGCTTGAAGTAAGAAATGATTACTTTAAAAAAGTAGTTTTATACTTGTGAGTGTTGATGACACAACAGTTGATATTCTAGTTTCAAGCATGTTTTACTCAATATAGGTCATAACATCTCAGCATCAAGCTGTAATATCTTACTGAGATCATTTAGGACCAAAACACTTAAAACAAGTAAAACACTCTAACATAAAATCTGCTTAGTGAGATGAATTATCTTATCAGACAGAAAATAAGCAAATATCACCCTTATTTGAGATATTTCATCTTACTTAGATTTCAGTAAAAACCCAATATCTAAGTTACATTTAAACCAGTGAGGTAAAGTGTCTTGCCCAAGGACACAACGGCAGTGACTAGGATGGCGGGAAGTGGGGATTGAACCTGCAACCCTGAAGTTGCTGGCACGGCCACTCTACCAACCGAGCTATGGCGCCCCCACAGGTGAGCCTTTATTCATACAATGTGTCATACATCCTTCATGATGTCTGTAAAAACCTCAACTCAAAAAGTGCCAGTTCAAAAAAATACCCCTAATTTTTGCATTTTTTTTTCTTGTTTTTGAACACTGACTTTTTGCAGTGCACCAACAAGTGAATTATTATTTTTCCCCCCCGCTAGTTGCTCATAAACAGGCTCCAGAGAAACATATCGCTGGTACTATATTTAGCATAATAGGGGACCTTTAAAAGCATGTAAAAATGACGTTTGTTTGTTGTGCGTGTAGTGGTGTGTCCCCTGTGTATTTTGCTGTGTAACTACGGCTTACTTACAGTAGATTACTCACCTCTCTCTCTGAAGTGCAACAAGGATGAATAGAATGGGTCCAGGTATGCAAGTTAACCATTCTGCATGACTTAGCAACTTCTGGGGTTACCGATCATAACCGCGTCCCCTTCTCCCCGTGGACGTTGTTATGATGTGCAGGGGCGGGGAGTTTGCTTTATTTCTCCTTCTTCACTGCAACCGACATGTCTCAGTTGAAAATGTGTTGCTGCTGCTGCTGCTCTCCCCTCCCCTCGCTCACCCACAATGCATGAGGTTGATCAGCACCTTTTTATGAACTCCCTTTGCAAATGGTTGTTTTGGCCTGCCTTTTATCGCTCGTTTCTTTTTCTTTCTTTTTGTGTAACTTTGCATCGGTCTGTGTGAGTTTGCTCATATTTCCCTCCTGTAAAGTCCTGTTCCCGATACATGGCGGACAACACGCTTTCTTTACATGCACTTGTAAAGAACATAATGTCCCGATGTCCCGAGGACCCTATTGTATTTCTAGCGTTTTATTATTATACTCTTTGAGCTGTAATTTGACGCCCTTAACATGCTTCAAAACTCACCAAATTGGACACACACATCAGGACTGGCGATCTTATCCAAAAAACCAAACCCCAAAACTCAAAATTGCGCTCTAGCGCCCCCTAGGAAGAAAACACAGACAAAACTGCCTCTAACTCCCAGTAGGAATGTCGTAGAGACATGAAACAAATACACTACCGTTCAGAAGTTTGGGGTCACCCAAACAATTTTGTGGAATAGACTTCATTTCTAAGAACAAGAATAGACTGTCGAGTTTCAGATGTATATGTATATATGCATATAGATACACATATGTACATACACACATATATATTTCCATATGTGTATACAAATATACATACATATATATATACACATACATACATATGTGTATACATAAATACACACATACATATATACATACATACATATGTGTGTATATATATATATATATATACGTGTATATATATATATATATATATATATATATATATATATATATATATATATATATATATATATATATATATATATATATATATATATATATATATACACGTATATATATATATATATATATATATATATATATATATATATATATATATATATATATATATATATATATATATATATATATATATATACACTACCGTTCAAAAGTTTGGGGTCACCCAAACAATTTTGTGGAATAGCCTTCATTTCTAAGAACAAGAATAGACTGTCGAGTTTCAGATGTATATGTATATATGCATATAGATACACATATATACATACACACATATATATTTCCATATGTGTATACAAATATACATACATATATATATATATACACATACATACATATGTGTATACATATATACACACATACATATATATATATATATACACACATACATATATACATACATACATATGTGTATATATATATATATATATATATATATATATATATATATATATATATATATATATATATATATATATATATATATATATATATATATATATATATATATATATATATACACGTATATATATATATATACACTACCGTTCAAAAGTTTGGGGTCACCCAAACAATTTTGTGGAATAGCCTTCATTTCTAAGAACAAGAGTAGACTGTCGAGTTTCAGATGAAAGTTCTCTTTTTCTGGCCATTTTGAGCGTTTAATTGACCCCACAAATGTGATGCTCCAGAAACTCAATCTGCTCAAAGGGAAGGTCAGTTTTGTGGCTTCTGTAACGAGCTAAACTGTTTTCAGATGTGTGAACATGATTGCACAAGGGTTTTCTAATCATCAATTAGCCTTCTGAGCCAATGAGCAAACACATTGTACCATTAGAACACTGGAGTGATCGTTGCTGGAAATGGGCCTCTATACACCTATGTAGATATTGCACCAAAAACCAGACATTTGCAGCTAGAATAGTCATTTACCACATTAGCAATGTATAGAGTGTATTTCTTTAAAGTTAAGACTAGTTTAAAGTTATCTTCATTGAAAAGTACAGTGCTTTTCCTTCAAAAATAAGGACATTTCAATGTGACCCCAAACTTTTGAATGGTAGTGTACCTCTATGTAGGTTTCACTTAGACCTACATTTCATACACTGACAACCCCCAGCAAAAATCAACAGGAAGTTTGCAATTCCCCCTTCAAAACAAAAGTTGAGTAAAAACAGTCACCTTTTTTCAAACATTATCTCCTCTGAGCGTGTTTGTCGTGTCGGCTTCAAATTAGCACAGGAGAGAGATTGAACCCTTCTGATTAAAAGTTGATGAAAGAGTTTTAATTACTGCTCCGGTTTGGATTTTATGAGCCTTCAAAGTCGGTCCCGTCCATCGCTGCTTGCAGCTTTAATTTTTGTTTGTGATAGAGTGATTAGAGCACATACTTGTTGGTCACAAAAAAAACTTTCATGAAGTTTGGGTCTTTCATGAATTTATTATGGGTCAACTGAAAATGTGAGCAAATGTGCTGGGTCAAAAGTATACATACAGCAATGTTAATATTTGCTTACATGTCCCTTGGCAAGTTTCACTGCAATAAGGCGCTTTTGGTAGCCATCCACAAGCTTCTGCTAGAATTTTTGACCACTCCTCTTGACAAATTTGGTGCAGTTCGGCTAAATTTGTTGGTTTTCTGACATGGACTTGTTTCTTCAGCATTGTCCACACGTTTAAGTCAGGACTTTGGGAAGGCCAATCTAAAACCTTAATTCTAGCCTGATTTAGCCATTCCTTTACCACTTTTGACGTGTGTTTGGGGTCATTGTCCTGTTGGAACACCCAACTGTGCCCAAGACCCAACCTCCGGGCTGATGATGTTAGGTTCTGTGGTCAGATGAGACAAAAATTTAGCTATTTGGCCACAATACCCAGCAATATGTTTGGAGGAGAAAAGGTGAGGCCTTTAATCCCAGGAACACCATTACCACCGTCAAGCATGGTGGTGGTAGTATTATGCTCTCGGCATGTTTGGCTGCTAATGGAACTGATTTTTGGTAGCCATTCACAAGCTTCTGCTTGAAATTTTGACCACTCCTCTTGACAAAATTGGTGCAGTTCAGCTAAATGTGTTGGTTTTCTGACATGGACTTCTTTCTTCAGCATTGTCCACACGTTTAAGTCAGCTTCTGGCTACCACTCCTCTTGACAAAATTGGTACAGTTCAGCTAAATGTGTTGGTTTCCAAACAGCTCAATTTGTGTTCCATCCGACATCACATGGACAAAGATACCATCAAATCTACAGTTATTTTTTACAGTGCATTACAGTAAACGGGAAAAAAAACGGTACCGCTGTTATTTTTCACGCTAAAATTCTGGCGACGGAGCTGCCAGTTTACCATAAAATCTACAGTCATTTAAATAACAGTAAAAATAACAGTTTTTTACAATCTACGGTAACTAATTACATTAAAAAAAAAAAAAAATGTAGATTTTACAATAATAAAAAAAAACTGTTAGCTTAGCTGTCAGAATGTTACTGTAAAAATAAAGATACTCCAGTTTTTTTCTATTGACGGTAATGCGCTGCAAAAACCGATAATTTTACGTAAATAAAAAAAATTGGCAGCTGGAAATTGTGAAAATTAAAAAGCACCGTTTTTTTCACTAACTGTAAGGGACCGTAAAAACAATGACAATGTTTATTTTTGTGTAAAAATAACAGTTGTATCATTTTTCCATCTATAGAACTGTAAAAAAAAAAAAAGAAAATCAGTAGATTTCTAGAGGAAAAGTTCTGTGGTCAGATGGAAAAAAAATGGAGCTGTTTGGCCACAATACCCAGCAATATGTTCGGAGGAGAAAAGGTGAGGCCTTTAATCCCAGGAACACCACACCTACCGTCAAGCATGGTGGTGGTAGTATTATGCTCTGGGGCCTGTTTTGCTGCCAATGGAACTGGTGCTTTACAGAGAGTAAATGGGACAATGAAAAAGAAGGATTACCTCCAAATTCTTCAGGACAACCTCGAATCATCAGCCCGGAGGTTGGGTCTTGGGCGCAGCTGGGTGTTCCAACAGGACTACGACCCCAAACACACGTCAAAAGTAGTAAAGGAATAGCTAAATCAGGCTAGAATGAAGGTTTTAGAATGGCCTGACTTAAACGTGTGGACAATGCTGAAGAAACAAGTCCATCTCAGAAAACCAACAAATGTAGTTGAACTGCACCAATTTTGTCAAGAGGAGTGGTCACAAATTCAACCAGAAGCTTATGGATGGCTGCCAAAAATCAGTTCCATTGGCAGCAAAACAGGCCCGGAGCATAATACTACCACCACCATGCTTGACGGTAGGCATGGTGTTCCTGGGATTCCTCCTCCAAATCCAAACGGTAGCACGAATCACAACGCCGTCTTCAACTTTTAATCAAAAGGGTTCAATCTCTCTCCTGTAGCAGTTTGAAGCCGAAACGACAAACGCGCTCGGAGGAGATAATGTTTGATGTTTGGTGACCGGTTTTAACAAAAATTTTGTTTTGAAGGAGGGATAGCAAACTTCCTGTTGATTTTTGCTGAAGGATGTCGATCTAAGAAATGTAGGTCTAGGTGAGACCTACATAGAGGTATTTGTTTCATGTCTCTAAGACGTTCCTACCGGAAGTTACAAGCCGTTTTGTCCGTGCTTTCCTCTGAGGAGCAGTTTTTTCTCTGTTTTATTCAAAAATTGTGCTAGAGCACAATTTTGAGTTTTGGGGTTCGGTTTTTTTTTTTTTAGATCGCAATTTCCACCAGTCCCGATGTGTGTGAGAAGTTTGGTGAGTTTTGAAGTATTCTAAGGGGGTCAAATTACAGCTCAAAGACGCAAAAATTAGGTTTTTTTTAGTACATTTTTGTCTTAAATGGGAAATTGCCAACTTCCTGTTGGTTTTTGCCCGAGGATGTGAAATTATGAAATGTAGGTCTAAGTCAGACCTACATAGAAGTTTTTGTTTCATGTCTCTAAGACGTTCTTACCGGAAGTTACAAGCAGTTTTGTCTGTGCTTTCCTCTGAGGAGCAGTTTTTTTCTCTGTTTTATTCAAAAATTGTGCTAGAGCACAATTTTGAGTTTTGGGGTTCGGTTTTTTTTTTTTTTAGATCGCAATTTCCACCAGTCCCGATGTGTGTGAGAAGTTTGGTGAGTTTTGAAGTATTCTAAGGGGGTCAAATTACAGCTCAAAGACGCAAAAATGAGGTTTTTTTTAGTACATTTTTGTCTTAAATGGGAAATTGCCAACTTCCTGTTGGTTTTTGCCCGAGGATGTGAAATTATGAAATGTAGGTCTAAGTCAAACCTACATAGAGGTTTTTGTTTCATGTCTCTACAACCTTCCTAGTGGGAGTTACAGGCAGTTTGTTTTTGTTTTTTCCTAGGGGGCGCCTAGCTAACCTAGCTAGCTGGCTGGCTAACTGACCCGATTTCGGAGCAAAATCTGATGCTAACATTGAAAACGTGTCTGTTATTATAGCCAATGATGCTAATGCTAGTAGAGTTTTCATCCCGGAGATCCATAATGGTGGTTGAAAGGTATGGCATGTATCTAAATCACGGCATCTTTTAGGAGCGTTTAAAAGTCCGTGGCCTCGAATCAGAACAATTTCCTGCTTTGTCACTTTTATAAGCTGAGATTGTTTAAATTTGATATGTTTAAATTCACTTTTAGTGCGGTAAACAAACTAAAAGTTGCCTCCCAACATCCTTCGACGTTTGGAGATAGCAACTTAGCTTGGTTAGCATGTCGCGGCGCTAGCAAGTTCTGCCTCTCGTACGGTTTATTCCATTGAACCCCTTTTTGTCGGGACTTTTTAGGGTCCGCCCTGTACCCTGTACAAAGGACTCCCTCAGGGAGTCCTTTGTACTGGTTACAAAGGAACCTATTGTTATTGTAAGGTTTTATTATTATTATTATTATTATTATTATTTTACCGACCCCACAAAGAACGCTAATTTGAGCCACTTAACATGCTCCAAAACTCACCAAATTTGACACACAAGTCAGAACCTGCGAAAATTTCAACAAAATAACAAAACCAAACCCCAAAAATAAAAATTGCGCTCTAGCGCCCCCTAGGAAAAAATAAAAACAAACTGCCTGTAACTCCCACTAGGAAGGTCGTAGAGACATGAAACAAAAACCTCTATGTAGGTCAGACTTAGACCTACATTTCATAATTTTACATCCTCGGGCAAAAACCAACAGGAAGTTGGCAATTTCCCCTTCAAGACAAAATTGTACTAAAAAAACTCGTTTTTGCCTCTTTGAGCTGTAATTTGACCCCCTTAAAATACTTCAAAACTCACCAAACTTCTCACACACATCGGGACTGGTAGAAATTGCGATCTCAAAAAATAACCAAACCCCAAAACTCAAAATTGTGCTCTAGAGCAATTTTTAAATAAAACAGAGAAAAAACTGCTTTTTAGAGGAAAACTCAGACAAAACTGCTTATAACTTCCAGTAGGAACGTCTTAGAGACATGAAACAACTCCCAGTACGAATATCGTAGAGACACGAAAAAAAACCCTCTATGTAGGTCTCACTCAGGACTAACACTGGACAAATGTATTGGGACACCTAGGACTAGCACCTGCCAAAAGGGGGACCCGACCAACGCTGCTTGCAGCTTTAATTGTCGTTTGTTTCGCGAAATATTCAAAACGACTAGCGTGATATCGGTGTGGCTGAAGGTGTGACGTCTGCTCACTACGAGAGACGTCGAGTCTGCGCCGACTCTTTCACAATAAAAGGTCCAACATTGACCCAATTACTTCATTTTTTAGAGACCCGACAAGATGCTAACCGAGCTAGCTGGTTAATCGAGCCGATTTCTGACCAAAATCTGATGTTACTCTGAATAAAACTGATTTAGTGAGACAAGTGTCTGTTAGCATAGCCAAGGATGCTAATGCTAGCACAGTTTTCATCAGGTGGTAGAGCGCAATTTTTATTTTTGTTTTTTTTTATTTTTTTATTTTATGGAAATTTTCGCAGGTCCTGATGGGTGTGTCAAATTTGGTGAGTTTTGAAGCATGTTAAGTGGGTCAAATTAGCGTTTTTTGTGGCGGCGGAATAATAATAATAAACATTACAAATTCAATAGGTTCCTTTATACAGGGTACAGGCGGACCCTAAAAAGAACCAAACTTCATGAATGTTTTTTGTGACCAACAAGTATGTGCTCCAATCACTCTATCACAAAAAAACAAGAGTTGTAGAAATAATTGGAAACTCAAGACAGCCATGACATTATGTTCTTTACAAGTGCATGTCAACTTTTGACCACGACCGTAGGTCAGATTGATTTATATCCTCCCGACGCAGCCAAAGTGCGACCTCATCCCGTCGCCGCCGGTCACACTAAGACTGACCCATTTTAAGCATTAAATTGGACAGGGTATGATCCCTCCCTCCTAAACCTGGGCACCTGATGTGCTGCTTCCAGGGCCACAAAAAAAATGACCGTATCGGCTGGAGAGATGGCAGACATCTCGCTCAACCCCCGGGGGCGTGACACGACTTTCGTGCTAACGCCGCACACTTCACACTTACGCACGTCGTGCTCCACATAGCCAAGTTGAAATTCGAGTTTGTCCAACTTTTGCCGAAAGGAAGGGACACCCAGGGGTAAATGATAGCGGGGAAATGATTCATACGGCCCCATTTCTGGGGAAGGTTAATCGTTTTTGCAATGCATTCTGCTGAAAATGATGGAAAGCGCCACCACTGCAAAAACTGAAATCTAAGTAAGATGAAATATCTCACATAAGGGTGATATTTGCTTATTTTCTGTCTGATAAGATCATTATTAGGGATGTCCGATAATGTCTTTTTGCCGATATCCGATATTCCGATATTGTCCAACTCTTTAATTACCGATACCGATATCAACCGATATATGCAGTCGTGGAATTAACACATTATTATGCCTAATTTGGACAACCAGGTATGGTGAAGATAAGGTACTTTTAAAAAAAATTAGTAAAATAAGATAAATAAATTAAAAACATTTTCTTGAATAAAAAAGAAAGTACAACAATATAAAAACAGTTACATAGAAACTAGTAATGAATGAAAATGAGTCAAATTAACTGTTAAAGGTTAGCACTATTAGTGGACCAGCAGCACGCACAATCATGTGTGCTTACGGACTGTATCCCTTGCAGACTGTATTGATATATATTGATATATAATGTAGGAACCAGAATATTAATAACAGAAAGAAATGGGGGGAGGGAGGTTTTTTGGGTTGGTGCACTAATTGTAAGTGTATCTTGTGTTTTTTATGTTGATTTAATTAAAAAAAAAAAAAAAAAAAAAAAAAAACGATACCGATAATTAAAAAAACGATACCGATAATTTCCGATATTACATTTTAACGCATATATCGGCCGATAATATCGGCAGGCCGATATTATCGGACATCCCTAATAATTATTCTCACTAAGCAGATTTTATGTTAGAGTGTTTTACTTGTTTTAAGTGTTTTGGCCCTAAATTATCTCTCGCAGGTAAGAAATACATTCTTAACTGCTTCCTTTCCATTAAGAAAAATAAACTAGTTTTTAGTATAAGTTTGCTGATTTCAAAAAATGTAATGCAGAGCGCATATCATTATGTCAAGATGATGACACTTGCATTCACTTCATTTAAGAATATTTCTCAACATATTGAGAAATATTCTCAATATGTTGAGAAAAAATAAACCAGTTTTTAGTATAAGTTGGCTGGTTTCAAGAAATGTTATGCCTACTGCATATCATTATGTCAAGATAATGGCACTTGCATTTACTTAATTTAAGAATATTTTTCAACATATTGAGAAAAAAGGACTCTTTTTTTTTTTCTATCAAGAAAAGTGCACTTGTTATTAATGAGAATATACTTATTTTAAGCTATTTTTGGGTTCGTTGTGTCAATACGTGGTCCTTGGGGTGTTGTGTTTTCCCGGAATGCAAAGGAAAGTTGGCACGGGCAAGGCGTGAATGTGAGTACATATCTATTAAAATACTAACAAACTACACAAAAGGCGCACACAATGGCGGAGAACAAACTTGACTAATGAAAACAAAAGACTAGCACGAAGGCGATTAACTATGAACATGAAACAAAAGCACTTACTGTGGCATGGCATGAAGCATGAACTATACTAAACAGGAATCTCATGGGTAGCAGAGGTAGTATGGGTGGATAGGATAGATAATGTCACCAGGCCGATCAGCAGAAACAGACAGTCTTAAATAGCGGTGACATGATTAGTGACAGGTGTGCGAGTGCAAAGCGTGAGACAGGTGCGTGACATGACAGGTGAAAAACGAATGGGTTGCTATGGTGACAAAACAAACAAGAGTGCACAAAGAGTCCAAAAACAAAACCGAACATAACTAAAACAAAAACATGATCAACAGACATGACACATTGAGGTTAGCTAATTTTACTCGTTTTGGAAAGTCTTGACAAGCCAAATTTTCTTGTTCTATTGGCAGATAATTTTGCTTGGTTCAAGTAAAATACCCCAAATTTTTGTATTTTTTTTCTTGTTTTTGAACAAGAAAAAAATTGTTACGTTTCATGTGTCAGTTAAACCGCGACAAATGTGACCATATGAATACCAAATACCAAATCAATTCTCAGATTTTTTACTAAGAATCAAACCTTTGCTTTATTGTTGCTATAATTTAAGGATGGGATGTGCATGTTCTTTCGCCGAACATAGCTTCATAATAAAACATGTTTCCATTGATTTTTATTTTGAAGGACATTCAGGAGAACCCAAACAATCAGATTACTCTGTGTTCAAAAGTCTAAATGATCCGAAAGTGAAGATACAGGGTTTTCGCCACTTAGGCTAGTTCCACACTTGTATGCCGAGTTTTAAACATGGATGCAATACAAAAACTGAACTCTAAACAAGATTAAGTACCTAAAATCAACGTTTTTTTTCAGGTTGTCACGATCCGATATTGATATCAGTCCATCGGCAAAAAGACGATTGTATCCGCTTGCATCTAAAATCTCCGATACAAGCAGTCCCGCAGCCTGTTTACTTGTGCAAAGATAATCTAATTGTCCTCCAATACGATCACAAGGTCTTTGCTTGTATTTTAGGTAAACATGGTAGGCTATAGGCTACTAGGAGGTAGCAGCTACACAACAGCTAAGCACACAATAGCGCACAAGCTAGACATACATACATAAGTAATCCTTCAGTGAACAATATTGCCGTCTGAAACATAACATTAGTCAATATAAACAAGTATCAAATAATTATAGTTGTATATAACAAATACAAAGTCTGTAAGGTAGAACAAAACATTTACCCCTCCACTTCTAACTTAAAGACAGCATAAGTTCATTCCTGACGGTTTTTAACGAATAGGTTAGTGTTTTTCATTGCTACCATTTTTCTCTGGGTATCGTATTGGATCAATATTGGTATCGGACAATACGCAATATTTGTTTCATAGTTTTAGAAATTTTAAAAAGCTGTATCGTGAATCCTGCACTCGAAATTTAGTTTTCATCAGGGAGCGAGAACATCACGATCAACAGCAAACACTGAAACCTAAGCAAGATTAAATACCTAAAATCAAAGTCCATCCATAGAATTTTTTTGACGAACAAGATATGTTTTTCTTACAATGTTAGACCAGTTTGTTTATCTTAAGTAAAATGTGGAAAAATCACGTTAAAAAGGCAAAATAAGAACAGGAAAAGCTGACCTGTCCAAACTGGTAAGAATGATTTACTACCAAATGATTACATGGTCTAAGATAGAAAGTACCTGTAAGAGAACAATCTTGTATGTAAAAAAAAAAAATCTACTTTGATTTAAACAATTTTTAATCTTGTTTAAGATTTCAGATTTAGAATTATACAACGGTTAAGTCAAACTACATGAAACCACATTTATCGTTTGACCATCACAAACCTGGAAGAGACCATGAATGCTTGCTAAAATATGACTAAATAATACAATAAAACTTGTTTTTAATTGGTTGTTCAGCAACATGCTTTTTAACAGGATATGTCAGAAATCCGATCTAATTATTACTTTATGTTAAAAAGTCGTAAAAAGTGCCTGGTAAGAAAATCTTAGTCACGATTAAAACATGTCTACCTTTTCAAGATTTCGGTGTGAACTGAACATTTGTTGGCTATCAAAAGCTATTTCGCTGATCAGAAGACTAATCAGCTGACTTTTTCGTAAAGCGCATTTTTGAAATTAAATATAAAAAAAATTTCTTTGACCCTAATTCACAAAATTTATTTGTAGACACTTCACCAATAGAGCAGGTCCTCATTACATACAGTAAAGAAACCAACTGAAGCACTTTGGCGACAGAGACAAGGAATAACTTACTGTCTCAATAACTACAGTAGATGAATTATTCCTAATAAATTCAGGTTACATACATCAGATAGTTTCGTCCAAAAAATGTCCTCATTTACACACAAACTTTGTCTTTCTTGTAGTTGCAGTTTTCGAAAAGCTCAGTTTTTAAGAACAAACAACAACTCTTGGGGAATCTAATGGATTGCAACTGGACTGTTCAGTTTGTCTTCGAAAACACTTAGTCTCTCATCTGTTCATGCTTGTAGACTGATAGCATAGGTCAGACTAAGTCTATGAGCAAAGGTTAGACAAAATCTGACCAATCTAAGTCTATGAGCATTGTTTAAACCAGATCTGATCAATCTAAGTCTACGAGCGTTGTTTGGACTAGATCCCGACCAATCTAAGTCTGTGACTTGGTTCGACTAGATCCCGACCAATGTAAGTCTATGAGCATTGGTCAAACTAGATCTAACCAGTCTAAATCGATGAGCATTGGTCAAGCTAGATCTGACCAATCTAAGTCTATGAGCATTGGTCAGACGAGATCGGACCAAGTCAAATCATAGACTTCGATTTGATCAATCAAAGTCTATGCGCATTGGTCGGATCCAAGTCTATGAGCATTTGTCAGACTAGATCGGACGAAATCTGATCATAGACTTTGATTTGATCAATCAAAGTATGTGCGCATTGGTCAGATCTAAGTCGATGAGCATTGGTCAGGCTAGATGTGACCAATGGACAGGTCTTCTAAGACAAACTGAACAGTCCAGTTGTGATTGAATGCCCTGAGAATAGAATGATCTGGACGAATGAGAACATCCATTGACAGATGACTAAAACAGAAGTTTGCGTGTGAACCTGAGCGGCATAAAATAATCCTACGAGTAAAACTGAAGTTGTTTTCTTCGATGCTAACAGTGGTCTTTGCTTCCCTGTGTGTCGCCCCTTCAGAAAAGAAATGGTTTACAGATGAAGCGGACAACGCCTACCCACGGAACATTCAGATCAAGCCCATGAGCACTCACATGGTCAACCAAGTCAACCAATACAAATCCACCAGTAGTCTGATTCCACCAATCAGAGAAGTCGAAGATGAATGCTGAACCCTTTTGAACTGCTCTTGTTTTCACGAGCACCGTTGGAGGAGCGTTGAGGAATCGAAGAACTGACAGGTCGGGACCTCCTATGTGTATATCTTTAATGTTACTTCCATGCTCTTTGGACATTGTTTTATTTATTGATGTATCCATAGAGATGTACATAATGACAATCAAACACGCATTGTACAGCCCCTCCTCCCCCTCCTTAGCACTTTTTGGAATTATTATTAATTTAGGATTGGACAGCGACGAGGATGAAAAGAAGAAAAAGAACAACCAAGGAAGGAGAAGAAAGCCAGTACTTCCTGTAACTCTTTGCAATAGTTTGTTTGTGACCCGACTCCACTGAGGCTCTAAAGAGGATGAGGGTTGCATCGTCAGGACCCAAAGATCCAAGCGGACTCTTCCAAGCAGCTGGGCTCATTTCGTTTCTCCATCCTGTGTACTTCTGTTCTATTTGCACTAAAACCAAGTTCCCCGCCAAGGAACTGTGGGTCTCGGATTGGAGACGAGACGGGATCCCTAACTATTAGTAAGCTCTTATCATCTTTCATGGACATGCTTTCATTCGGCGGGCGGGCTTGTCTGGAGTTAGCTCAGAAAGACCTTGCATCCGTACCCGAACCCAACCTTGTTTGAACGAGCAGCAGCAGAGATCACAGAGTTGATGAAAAGAAAGGCCACGTATCGCGTAAAAGTGGGCATGAAGCGGGTCCTCCTTTGACCGCACCGGACTGCCTGGCACGGGGTTGGCGCGGAGGCTTGGATGTTCTCCGTTGTCAATCCAGATGTTTAAAAAAAAAAGACTCTCAGGAGTTAAGCTGCTCTGCGAACGGTTCAAACCTGGTTGGGTGGAAGATGCAATGCCAATCAAGGACAGCTGTGGGGTTTTAGTTTTGTCTACACGAGCTAGTGGTTTTCAAAGTGGAGCCGTACCTCAACTTAAGTGTTTCTCGGTTAATTGCTACGGTTGCAAGCAAAAATCTGAGATACCAGCATTCCCGCCGTTAGTTGACGTAGCGAATGGCACAGGGAACTTGCTAAGAGCGACCCTAGAACAACGGGTGTTGCTAACAACACATTTGTGTTCCAACCACTGGAGCTAAGAACATGAGTCTGAAGGACAGTGCTGAGAAGAAGCCGAAACGTTGATTTGAGATACAAGAGTTCTGAGTTAAGAGCTCCGTCGCAGAACCAAATAACCACGTAAGTTGAGGTGCTACGAGAAAATGGTGTTTAAGAAATAAAAATCAATCAATTTAGCCTTTAAACATGACCGACGTTAGCTTAGCGACATGTTTTTCAGGTTGCACTTTGAAAACTGCTGGTCGAAAACTCTTTGCACATGACTACGATTTTTTTTGTATATTTTTTTCTTACACACCAAGTACTACCGCGACTCACCATCATGGTAATTGTGGCTGGTACTCATAGGTAATCGGCTAGTGTTGTATGAGGTGAGTTCTACGTTTATATTATTAGTGCTGTCAAACTATATATTTTTAATTTGGAAGAATTGTGATTAATCACAGAATATTACTCGGTAGAGAACGAGACTCTGTCCCAGGTGGAGGAGTTTAAGTATCTCGGGGTCTTGTTCACGAGTGAGGGAAAGATGGAGAAGGAAATCAGCCGGAGAATCGGAGCAGCTGGGGCAGTATTGCAGTCTCTCTGCCGCACTGTTGTGACGAAACGAGAGCTGAGCCAGAAGGCAAAGCTCTCGGTCTACCGAGCTATCTACATTCCTACTCTCACCTATGGTCATGAAGTGTGGGTCATGACGGAAAGAATAAGATCGCGGGTACAGGCGGCCGAAATGAGTTTCCACAGCAAGGTGTCTGGCATCTCCCTTAGAGATAGGGTGAGAAGTTCAGTCACCCGAGAGAGACTCGGAGTAGAGCCGCTGCTCCTTTGCTTGGAAAGGAACCAGCTTAGGTGGTTCCGGCATCTCGTGCGGATGCCTCACGGGCGTCTCCCTAGGGAGGTCCTCGTTGCACGTCCCACTGGGAGGAGAACCCGCGGCAGGCCAAGGACCAGATGGGGGGATTACATCTCCTCTCTGGCCTGGGAACACTTAGGGATTCCCCAGGAGGAAGTTGCTAATGTTGCTCTGGAGAGGGAAGTCTGGGGGTCTCTGCTGGAGCTGTTGTCCCCGCGACCCGATTCCGGATAAGCGGTTTTAGATGGAGGGATATTACTCGCCTGCATAAGTGACATTAATTTTCGACTGGCCGTATAACAACCAGGTAACCATCCGAGGTTAGTCAAAATATTTTTTGTGATTAATCACAAGAGTTAGCTCGTTATTTTTGACAGCCCTAATTTTGATACGTAAATCCCTGTAATCTCATTAATTTGGTTCTGGGTTACGGTTAGGGTACCACGAGACGGTGCCCCACCAGTAGTTCTCACACCGCAGCTTGGAAATCCATTTTTATAGAACCAGACTGCGCCATCGTCAAAAGGTAAACATTTTTTCTTTCCCTCCATACAAGGCTTTCCCAAACTTGAAATGGAAACGTAATAAGTTCATGTCTGTTGTTTGTCGACGTCCGTTTTATGCCAACGTCTTCAGTTGACGAGTTTGGGAAACGCAGATTTTTAGTTTTGTTTTTTTTTTGTAATAAAAGATTATTTTTATCGATAAAGTTTAGCTCGCCATCTTCAGCCCGGCAGCTCGCCTCCGCGAACGCTAAGCTTAGCAGGATAAAATAAGCTACGACTATTAGCACGTTATTTAGCTGCGGACAGACAGAATGGCTTAAAGAGTTCTATACTTATATCAAATCTATATCTAGGAGTAACAATAGAAGATAGTCGCTTCCTCCGACCTTACTGTGTGTTTGACCTAAATTAGGTCCCTATAGCGCCAAGACGGAAGAAAGACGAACACACAAAGTGTGTCTTTTTTGTGTTTTTTTGTTTAATATATAAAGACGTCGCCGTGTCTCGCCTCCTACAGGCTGTAAGATATCCAAACCACGGGTGAAAGAACCTGATATGGTGTTAGGTATTTGTGTGAATCCATGCTTTTCTTTGGAATCGGGGGTAGGGGGGGGGCAAACAACAACGGGAAGCTTTAATGTGCGTCTGTCGGGTGTTGGTGCAACTCTCTATACTGAAGCCTCATGCACATTTGTCCCCAGAGTGAACTTTGAACTGTGATCACGTCGTCGTCACACTTGTAGCTCAAATAGATTTCACCAAGAGTTGGAAAAATGAAAAAAAACGAAAAAACACAACCTGTGATGTTAAAAAAATTGGATCTTTGCAAGCCGGATGAAACAAATTTTTATTTTTTTTTTACGACTTTGATAAAAAAAATCCGATAATTGCATACAGCGGAGCCTCCAAAGTTGGTCGAATTTTACAACGGTCGGTTGCCATATAAAAAAATAACTTTAGGTGACTGTCTTAGAAGTGTTATAAAAGTAAACAAAACTAGCAGGAACAGGAAAGTAGTGTTTGCATACTGCCACCTAATGGTGGTTTGTAGGTACTGCTTTGGGTTACCGTATTTTTCGGAGTATAAGTCGCTCCGGAGTATAAGTCGCTCCGGAGTATAAGTCGCACCGGCCGAAAATGCATAATAAAGAAGGGAAAAAAACATATATAAGTCGCACTGGAGTATAAGTCGCATTTTTGGGGGACATTTTTTTGATAAAAGCCAACACCAAGAATAGACATTTGAAAGGCAATTTAAAATAAATAAAGAATAGTGAACAACAGGCTGAATAAGTGTATGTTATATGAGGCATAAATAACCAACTGGTATGTTAACGTAACATATTATGGTAAGAGTCATTCAAATAACTATAACATATAGAACATGCTATACGTTTACCAAACAATCTGTCACTCCTAATCGCTAAATCCCATGAAATCTTATACGTCTAGTCTCTTACGTGAATGAGATAAATAATATTGTTTGATATTTTACGGTAATATGTTAATAAATTCACACATAAGTCGCTCCTGAGTATAAGTCGCACCCCCGGCCAAACTATGAAAAAAACTGCGACTTATAGTCCGAAAAATATGGTAGTTTTGATTGATTGATTGATTGAAACTTTTAGTAGTAGATTGCACAGTACAGTACATATTCCGTACAATTGACCAGTAAATGGTAACACCCCAATAAGTTTTTCAACTTGTTTAATCGTTAATCAATTCATGGTAGTTCAATAACTATTGCTCTTAACTAAAAGGTTTGTACATTATTATTGTTGTACTTTTCAAGTGACTTCTAAGTTCCAATTAAAAACAAAAACATCGGAATTACGTTGATAGCTATTTTAGAACCTGTCGAAGTATTCGTTTAATCTGGAGCCAGAAGATGTTTAACCTCTAAAGGCCTTAGTGGCCACATGCCTACTCTTATTTCCAGAATTGTGTACACTACTGAATTGGGGTCTTATGGCCACTTATGTGGACACTTATACTGCCATCTGGTTGTGTCAGAAGAGTATAACATACAATGGAATTTGGAAAAAAAAAAAAGTGTAAAAATAAAAATTAGCATGTCACTAAACATGAAGTACACGTTTGTGTACTTATGGACTAAGTACATCATATCAAAAGATGATTTTTAGTTTTTATTCTAATTAGGGTCCAATAAGCCCAAATAGCAAAGAGAAATAAAAAAAACATGTAAACAAACAGCTTGGGCCTTAAGAGGTTAAAGAAGACACAATGTATAAACTTAAAATCAGAAGTATTTATTCCCTATTGGATACAATTGTAATACAATTCTAATATGCACCCTTCCCCTCGCGATCTATACGATAAGAGTGAATGTGCGTCGGCATGAACTTGGACCCGGTTTCAACTGAAACTCAGAACATTCATTACCATGAATTGATTAACGTGGACCCCGACTTAAACAAGTTGAAAAACGTATTCGGGTGTTACCATTTAGTGGTCAATTGTACGGAATATGTACAGTACTGTGCAATCTACTAATACAAGTTTCAATCAATCAATCAATAAATCAACATATGATTAGTTGCACGGCCTATTCTAAGCATAGCTATACTCAACATTTCTTAAACCACTTCATCCTTCATTATCTTAATTATATCCCAACAAACCTTTAAAACATTTTTTAGGTCGCTTTTTTTACGTTATCTTACTGTCTTATAGGAAGTTAAGCTCTGTGCATTATAATTGAATTTAAGTAATCGCCCTTTGGAGATTACGTAATGGAGCACGGGAGCTATACTGCCCTCTAGTGGTGTTTTATAGGTACTGCTCATCAATGAACTGTATTGTTTTTATTGTACTGCACTGTAAAAAAAAAATTTACTGGCAGCTACGGCTGCCAAACGAAAACCATAAAATTAAAGTAAAACATTGTAAACCAAATAATGATCAAAAACATTATATTTACAGACATTTTCATGGAACGTTTTGCGGAAAAATAACCTAATTTTACAGATTTTTACTAAATTATTAAGATCAACCACCTTTAATAAAGTGACGATGCAAACAGTTCTGCAGAAAAATACTTTTATTCCACAGAGTTTTTCCAAATTATTACGATCGAACACCTTTAATGAAGTGAGAATGCTGGCAGTTCCGCAGAAAAATACCATTATTTGACAGATTTTTTCCGAATTGTTAAGATCAACCACCTTTAATAAAGTGACGATGCAAACAGTTCTGCAGAAAAATACCTTTATGATTGTTAGTATGGACATAGACTTTTATATAACAAGCTAAAATTTTTTTTTTTACATTTAACCAGCTACATATTTAATGAAAGATAATTACTGTAATTTTACATGAATTTGAAAGTGATTTAAGAAAACAGAAAATGCTATGTATAATTATTTTGGTATTTTTTCTGTAAAAAAAATAGAAATATACATAGTTTGTCATTACTGGCATATTACTTAAAATAACAGGGGGATTGTTTATTTACAGATAATGTCTTCAATTCTACAGTTTTATAAACTATTTTAAAAAAAATAGAAAAATGACAGTAGAAATTTAGAGTAAATTAACCATAAAAAAATGATTGTTATGAGAGTTATATTTCCTGTTCCGTGGTTATCACACATTTTCGAAAGATGGGTATTTGACTTTTTTGGGGGCTCCGCCGTATCCCGCAAATTGGAACGTCAGTGTGAATTTGATCGGAAAAAGGTAGCAGCACCACTTCAGTTAACGACCGGAGAGGACATCTTTTATTTTTTTTATTTTTTTAAATTTTTTTGTCTCCTAATGTGCATCCCGAGCTGACAACATTCCATTTTGTGAGCTTCGTCACAAACCGCGTCTTTTTTTTTTTTTTCCCGTTTACAGACCCTATATTTCATTCGAGGTCCTTAAAGGTGGAAAGAAAATAATACCGAGTCTGCAAAATAACACAACACAAATGAATGCAATATTGGGATTTGTTGTCATGTTTTTTTTATGTCTTTTGTTTGTTTTTTGAAGTGCCATGAAGAGTTGTGGCGGAGCATCCTTCAGTCGTTCCAACTCGCTTTATTCTCATTCCAGCCCGGAATAAGTACAGTACATCCCACGTGACAGTCTTGCACTGGCATGGAGAACATCCACTGTCCAACGCCTCCATGCCAGCGCGGTGCCAGGCAGGCTCCACTAAGGAGGACCCGCACCGAGTCCCACTATCGCGACAAGTGGCCTTTCTCTTTCAATTAGGATGACTGAAGGATGCAAACACAACCGCACTTCATCATTTACGTGATAAATATATCATAGAAATATACAACACAAGCGGAGACTGGAGTCTTAATAATAATAATCATTAATTTTAAGGAGCGTTTTCAGGCGTCACACGATCACCCGCAGCAAATCAGGAGTTTGACATAGCAGTCGCTTAGTTTTTTTGTTTCTTTTTGGACGTGTTCTATAGACGACATACGATGGGTTATTTTATTTTGATGGTGCTGAGTTGACCTACCTGACTCTGTCAAAATATAATCTGCTGATAAAATATTACTGTCTTGTACAAAATGTCTGTACATAAATTGTACATGGTTTCTTTTTGTATTTTTCTCAAATTAAAAAAAATGGATGTATTTGTGTTCTAAACCAGAAAAATGCTCACGCGTGTCTTTTATTTGTTTTTTGTTTTTTTTATGGCAGCCAGGCCTGGCCCTAACCGATCTGGCGCCCTAGGCAAGATTTTAGGTGGCGCCCCCCCACATCGGCAGTGAAGAAAAGAAAGCAAATTAACTTATAATGAGAATGTTATGATTATCTTTAACCGAATCACAGCAGTGCTCAAATTAAAAAAACAGCATTCCCTCTCATGTGATATTGCTTAATTAACATTAATGATGTGCACTTTAACAACTAGGCTTACAACTATACCTAATATATAAAGGGGTGGAAAAGTGACTATTACCTGCAGGGCAAACATTAGCTAACCAGAAGGCAATAACAATGTAAACAAAAAACACCTGCTTAAAAGATCTAATACAAATGTCCCTGAGGAATGTAAGGTGGGAGTACTGTAATTACCTAACGTTACATTATTATTTTCCATAACAATTTAGCCCCCTCCACAATATTAACCCGACGTTAAAACAGAACTAGCTACTTATTGATTAGCAATTGCCGAATCATGTAACATTAGCTTAATGCTAAAAAGCCAGGTTACTATCACATTCTGTAACAGACAAATAATTTCATGTAGGCTAACATTACTTACCTGCTACCTCTGTCTTTTTCTCGTTTCTCCTCCTCTTCTTTTCTCTTTTGTCTTCCCTGGGCACCTGACAGTTTTGGCCGTTTTGACATCTTGTGTTGATTTTTTGATGTGGTAAGAGTCATGATACGGGAAGGGAGGGGGCGCACCGTGCGGGGGGGTGGGGGGGGGGGGGCGTAATGTTGTAACAAATAATATTTCTATTAAATAGGCTTTACTTTGCATTTTAATTAACGTGGGATTATTTTTTGTATTTAGAAATAATAGTACCAACTTTTTTTTTTTTTTTTCTCCAACATTTGTGGCACTGGCGTGGCGCCCCCTGATGGACGGCGCCCTTAGCATTTGCCTATACGGCCTATGCCACGGGCCGGCCCTGATGGCAGCTACACATGTCATGGAGAGATTATGATGATGAACCATTATGGTGGAGAGCTTATTCCTAATATGATACATAAAAAAAATGAGTGCATGTCAGAAGGTTTATGTTTCACATTATTTCTAATAAATAGTGATATAACTATAGTTGGAAAAAATCGGTATTTTAATAGCATAATATAGTACAGTGATATTATTGTATTTATTATGTACATGTATTATATTGTTTGAAAGGGAATATTGGACGTTTTGTATTATATCAAACATTACATTTTTAATACTTAATTATTACGATTAATAAGTGTAAAAAGTATGTATGTATGTTTCTATTACCTTATATCACAACATAACCAATTTGAGCTATTTTACAATGATCTAATCATAAATTCAATAATGAAGTTTTTGATACCACAATATAGTACAGTATACTACTTATCAAGTATGTATCATTTTATACAAATACATATGTATATACATGTATACACACAAAAAACAACATATATATATATATATATATATATATATATATATATATATATATATATATATATATATATATATATATATATATATATATATATATATATATATATATATATATATATATATATATATATATATATATATATATACACACATATATACACATATGTGTGGTAATTCAATACATCTATAAATTGTATTATATTATATGTATATATATGGATACATATATTAAAGTATACATATAGAAAAATACATACACATGTATATATACTTACAGTATGTGTATATAAACATATACATATGTCTATATTTATATCCACATGTATAAAGTAAATATACACATGTATATATACACATGTGTGTATATATGTGTGTTAAATAATACATCTTATATTTATAGATAAATATATATACATATGCATACATATTTATAAATATACATATACAAAAATATATTCACACATGTATATATATACTTGTGTATATAAACATATATATATACACATACATATATACACATGTATATATGTTCAACTGTCTATATGTGTGTTAAATACTACTTCATATAATTTGTATTATATGTATAGATATGTTTATATACATACATACATATGTATACATATGAATATAAATGTATGTATATAAATATACAGATGTATACATATCCATATATATATATATATATATATACACATATATATATATATATATATATATATATATATATATATATATATATATATATATATATATATATATATATATATATATATATATATATATATATATATATATATATATATATATATATATATATATACACACACACGCATATATGTACATACATATACACAATAAATATACATTTGAACACAGATACATATTAATTTATACTTATATACCAATATGTATATAATAATATATACATATATGTATACATAGATACATGTATACAATTTACATATGTATTTATACACATATACATGTGTGTATACATGTATATACATAAAATTATATATATACACACGTGTGTGTGTGTATATATGCATATATTTATTCTAATTTACCTATGTATGTATATTATATTATATGTGTAGATATGTATACATATATATACATATTTATATATATATACACACATTTATATATATACATATACATACTTATGAATACATGTGTATATATTCCTATACAATAATACATACTCTATATAAATACAAACTGTACATATATACATACATATATACCTATGTATATCTACACACATATACATACATATATACATATAAATGTATATATAAATACATAAATATACACATATATTTATATATACACGTATTTAAACATATACACATACAGTACATATATATATATATATATATATATATATATATATATATATATATATATATATATATATATATATATATATATATATATATATATATATATATATATATATATATATATATATATATATATATATATATATATATATAAAATACATGTGTATATATACACATTGATATATATACACTTAATATATATACATATGTTTAATTAGATTCCAGATCTCAATCAGCTTGTTTTTCTACAAGGAAGGAGAGCATGGTTCAGTCAAGCCGCCTTAAAAAGTTAACTCGTTTCACTTCCCTGTGCGTGTATCACACCTCTCTTCAAATGAGCGTCTACCAAAACCTATTGACGGCTGATACAGGTGAAGGTGTCGCTTGTGTCGAAGAGACTCGTTTGTCTACCGGGAATCCTACAAACGTCCGCGGCACCAATTCTGAGGTGTTGTGACGACTCCCACTGACACTCACAGACGTGTTTCCCCCAGACACAGAGTGTGTGATCAAGCAATGACTTATCAGTCCAGGTCACATCTCGAACTGGAAGGGTCAGTGCTTAAGGTTCAGGTCCGGGTTGAGGATAGGGTTGTGATTGGGTCGGTGTCAGGGTTTGGGGCTAGGAGTTAGGGTTTTAATTTAGGGCCCACCAAACTGTGGGTTCATGTAGAAGATACCGTGTGAGTGGTTGGACATCTCTAAGGATTATGACGTTTGTTCTTTGAAGAAAAGGATCAGGGTTCTAATGAAAGGATGGATCAAACCTGCTTAGACAACCGATTCAAACTTATCTTGTAGCTCTGTCTGAAGGATTGTGCAATGTCGACGTTGGGGACCTCTGTTTGGAATGAGAGTTTCAAGCATTAGGATTCTAAGACTTGGAGAGCCAAGTGTGGGGACAGTGTGGCGCAGTTGGGAGAGGGTTCCTGGTTCAATCCCCAGCTTCTACCAACCTGGCCACGTCCGTTGTGTCCTTGAGCAAGACACTTCACCCTTGCTCCTGATGGGTCGTGGTTAGGGCCTTACATGGCAGCTCCCACCATCAGTGTGTGAATGGGTGAATGTGGAAATTGTGTTGTCAGGTTCAAACACTGAGGACATCTATTAAACAGGACAAGAAGCAAAGAATCAAACAGAGACATAATTACGTTTGGCTCAATTTGAGGAGAGACGCCCGGACACTGTACCCTTGTACAGTGTCTCAGCACGCTCTGGCGAAAGATTGTACGCCTCCTCCTTTATTTGGACTTTCTCTGACCACATGTTGTTGCGTCGACCAGCATTCCTCCAATGGGGAATTCAAATTGCTAGTCTCTCCCAGATTCTTTTTATGGCAATAAGCTGATGTTTATATTCAATCAACAGGCAGCAGTTGGTATTTTGTGGTTTATTCTCCAAGCTTAGAGGACAAACTGAGACCAATCCAGCACACCAGCGTTCCCCAGCCCGGTCCAGATCGGTCTAGCTCGGTCTCCCCTCAAACCCCCGGAAGTCCCGTGATCTTCCCTCTGTCCCCCGCCCCCACTCCCTTTGTTTAGACTACTCCGAGTTATCTCTACTCTGACACATTCCAATCTAGAAGGCCAACACCTTACTATGAGACTCAAAAGAAGGAAGAATACTAGCTATTCTTTATATGACTATAGGAGTTTAGAAAGAAGTAACACTTAAATATGGATATGATTCTGATCTGCTTCCAACAATGTCAACAGCCGCTTCCAAAGGGACGGGGTAGTAAACAGTTCACAGAAGAGGTTGTGAAACAGTTCAAAGAACATGTTTGTAAAAGAGTTCAAAAAAAGATTTGTAAAAGAGTTCAAAAAGAGGTTCGTAAAACAGTTCAAAAAGAGGTAGTCTGGAACTTGGGCAGAACCTGCCGTCTCTCCGCTTTGTAGTTCTTGGGTTAAAACAGTGGTTCTTAACCTTGTTGGAGGTACCGAACCCCATCAGTTTCATATGTGCATCCACCCTTCTTTAGTGAAAAATAAAATGTTTTTTTTTTCAAATTCAAGACAGTTATATGTTGTTTTTTTTACACAAAATGAACCGTGCATGAACATCATACCTTGTTCAAAGAACAAAACCAACACAGTGCATGAACTCACAACAAATTACACACCTGCAAATCAGATGGAAAATTAGAGGGAACATTCTTTGGGGGTATCCATAATATCATCTGCGGTCACTCAAACGAGTATGACGATCCTCCTGGTAGGGGTGTATCCCTTTATGGAGGATACCTGTGCGTGACTTTGTTTTACGTGGGGAGACTGGTGCACAGACAGTCACCACACGATCCTTGACAGAATCGGGTCAGGGTACAGTGGCATGGAGTCCAAGACGACTGGCGACCCTTTTCTGCTGCAGCCTTCTTCTGTCATCGCAACCGTTGTGGTAGTTCTTAAATCTACCGTCTTCCGCCTGCTCCGCCGTTGAGGTCTTCACCGTATCCCTGGCTAGGGGGCAGTCAGGTACTAGGCCTTTGCCAAGGGCCACCTGGGGTAACAGTAGTAAAGGGGTTAACCTCGTAGTGCCCCAAGACCCCATAGAGGAGCCTCCACTGCCGGATGCACTTTAACGTCATGCCCAGGACTCAAATATCCAAAATACGTCGATAGGGAGAAGTTTTTTTTTTACACGATGAGTCGGGTGTGTCTTGACCTCCGCGGCGGAGGCTTTGCCGAACCCCTGAGGCCAACTCACAGGTTAAGAACCACTGGGTTAAAACAATATCTTTCTGTTGATTACAATACATGAAAGAAACAGAAACACATTCATGTTGCTTCTCCCCTACACGGTGGAGTTTAACAAGCCTTCTTCTTAGTAGGTTCCAAAGACAGGTTTTTGTCTTCTTGCTGGGAACTCATTTCAACACAAAGTTTTTGTGATAACTTAGATACAATTATTCTAACAAGTGTCAAAGCGCTTTGAGTACCTTGAAGGTAGAAAAGGGCTGTACAAGTATAACCCATTTACCACTTTCCGAGGTGGTACTTGGTGTGAAAAGTTTGAAAGCCTCTACGCCAGGGGTCACCAACGCGGTGCCTGTAAGGACCAGATGAGTCGCCCGCTGGCCTGTTCTAAAAATAGCTCAAATAGCAGCACTTACCAGTGAGCTGCCTCTATTTTTTAAATTGTATTTATTTACTAGCAAGCTGGTCTCGCTTTGCCCAACATTTTTAATTCTAAGAGAGACAAAACTCAAATAGAATTTGATAATCCAAGAAAATATTTTAAAGACTTGGTCTTCACTTGTTTAAATACATTCATTAATTTTTTTTACTTTGCTTCTTATAACTTTCAGAAAGACAATTTTAGAGAAAAAATACAACCTTAAAAATGATTTTAGGATTTTTAAACACATATACCTTTTTACCTTTTAAATTCCTTCCTCCTCTTTCCTGACAATTTAAATCAATGTTCAAGTAAATTTATTTTTTTTATTGTAAAGAATAATAAATAAATGTTAATTTAATTCTTCATTTTAGCTTCTGTTTTTTCGACGAATAATATTTGTGAAATATTTCTTCTAACTTATTATGATTAAAATTCAAAAAAAATATTCTGACAAATCTAGAAAATCTGTAGAATCAAATTTAAATCTTATTTCAAAGTCTTTTGAATTTTTTTTTTTAAATTTTGTTCTGGAAAATCTAGAAGAAATAATGATTTGTCTTTGTTAGAAATATAGCTTGGTCCAATTTGTTATATATTCTAACAAAGTGTAGACTGGATTTTAACCTATTTAAAACATGTCATCAAAATTCTAAAATTAATCTTAATCAGGAAAAATTACTAATGATGTTCCATAAATTATATTTTTAATGTTTTCAAAAAGATTCGAATTAGCTAGTTTTTCTCCTCTTTTTTTTCGGTTGAATTTTGAATTTTAAAGAGTCGAAATTGAAGATAAACTATGTTTCAAAATGTAATTGTCATTTTTTTCGTGTTTTCTCCTCTTTTAAACCGTTCAATTAAGTGTAAATATCATGAATTATTAATAATAACATAGAGTTAAAGGTAAATTGAGCAAATTGGCTATTTCTGGCAATTTATTGAAGTGTGTATCAAACTGGTAGCCCTTCGCATTAATCAGTACCCAAGAAGTAGCTCTTGGTTTAAAAAAAAAACAAAAAAATAAAAAAATAAAAACTGGTAGCCCTTCGCATTAATCAGTACCCAAGAAGTAGCTCTTGGTTTCAAAAAGGTTGGGGACCCCTGCTCTACGCTAAGGGTTAGGTTTCGGGCAGGAGTCCTATTCCGGTCTGCCACTGTGTGTGTGTGGTTGTTGCCTGGTAAGGTTTCTATGCAGGCAGTGGGAATTGATGGCTTATTAGTGAGCGAGGACCCCAGCCCTGCCTCCGCCTAACACAAACCCCCTCTGTGAGGTGTTTTCAAAATGATTGATTTACAATAAAGTGGCTGGGGGTGTGCGCATGCAGGCAGAACTGATGCCAATCGATCTGGCTGAAATTGATTGAACAGCCGTTTAGCTGTGCGGTATGTTTACCGTGCGAGGGCAAGCTGGAGCCTCGTCGTCTTCTTCCTCGTCTTCCCTCTCCTGCTCCATAAAGGCAAATGCCCCCTCGGCATCTACTTTCATTGCTCCGGCGATGGCGGCAAAAAACAAGCCATATCGCAATATGAACCATAAAAATGCAATCATACAGAGAGAAATACTGCATAAACATTTACGATTGTGTACTTTATTCCGCTATCAACGTGTCCTTCTGCGACTTGGAGATAGAGCGCCTTTAAAAATAACGGCTTACCTGCGCCCCCGCGACTCTTTGCCTTATCACGGTGTCACATTGAGACTCCCCGAAGGAGGCGTAGAGGTAACTAACGACGGCGCTTTCTCGTAAACAAATAGCAAGTTTTCCAGATGACACATCAGCAGAGCTTCGCCACACTTGAGATGACCGTCATCCATCATCCAAACAATGCTGGAGTGCCTCGTCTGCACACCCAGTCTTTGGACGTCCATCCGGAGAAAACATGCGACCTCTGTGGCCAAGGTCAGAATCACCTAACAGCACATGGCATTATCGAAATAGAAAAGGTGAGTGCTAGTATTCTTTTTTGTGACACTATTATGTTGGGTCTTCACACATTAAAGGCCTACTGAAAGCCGACCACGCAGTCTGATAGTTTATATATCAATGATGAAATCTTAACATTGCAACACATGCCAATACGGCCGGGTTAAGTTATAAAGTGCAGTTTTAAATTTCCCGCTAAACTTCCGGTTGAAAACGTCTATGTATGATGACGTACGCGCGTGACGTCAATCGTTGAACCGGAAGTATTGGCACACCATTGAATCCAATACAAAAAGCTCTGTTTTCATCTCAAAATTCCACAGTATTCTAGACATCTGTTTTGGTGAATCTTTTGCAATTTGTTTAATGAACAATGGAGACTGCAAAGAAGAAAGTTGTAGGTGGGATCAGTGTATTTAGCGGCGGGCTACAGCAACACGACCAGGAGGACTTTGAGATGGATAGCAGACGCGCTAGCCGCCAACCTCACCTTGACTTCCTCCGTCTCCGGGCCGCCGACCGCATCTATGATCGTCGCTCCGTCGATCGCTGGAACGCAGGTGAGCACGGGTGTTGATGAGCAGATGAGGGCTGGCGTAGGTCAATCAATATATCAATGTTTATTTATATAGCCCTAAATCACAAGTGTCTCAAAGGGCTGCACAAGCCACAACGACATCCTCGGTACAGAGCCCACATACGGGCAAGGAATAACTCACCCCAGTGGGACGTCGGTGAATGACTATGAGAAACCTTGGAGAGGACCGCATATGTGGGTATCGCGAAATGATCAAGTATGACACAGAATGGATCTGCTATCCCCGTTTAAATAAAAACATTTCATTTCAGTAGGCCTTTAAATGCCAATAAAATTTAACGTCAGCTAATTTTCTGATTCCGGAAAGACTACTGAAACACTTTGCAGAGGAATAATCCTCTGCAAAGTGCACTCAATGCAGAAATTAACTGTAATTAAATACCAACCCGAGTCCTGAACCCGAATCAAAACCCCAACCCTAACACAGACCGTGACTGTTATCCAAACCCAAATCCAAGCACAAACCCTTTGGAATTGTAGGCTTGGGCTTTAAATCAAACCCTAACACAAATCCCTAATGTCAACACAAACTGTTTTTTTTATCGAAACCCTGAACCAAACCCCAACCCTACAAAAAAACACGAATGTCAACACATACTGTGATCATCGCAATCCTAACTCAAACCCACAACATAAACCCTAACCCGGGGGGTCAGCAACCCACGGCTCTTTAGTTCCCTGGAGCATTTTTTTAAAAAATGATTGAAAATGGAAAAAAATGAGGGAAAAATACAAACAAACAACACAGTTTGTTTACGTGTAAATCTTCCACTCCTTGTCTCATTTTGTCCACCAAACGTTTTATGCTGTGCGTGAATGCGCTTTGTTGATGTTATTGACTTGTTGGAGTGCAAATCCGGCATATTTGGTCGGAGCATGACTACAAGCTAATCAATGCTAACATGCTATTTAGGCTAGCTGTATGTACATATTGCATCATCATGACTCATTTGTAGGTATATTTGAGCTCATTTAATATCCTTTACTTGTATCCTCTTTGTATATAATTTATATTTGCGTGTCTCATGACACATTATCTGTATGTAATATTGGCTGCATTCCTGTGCCATGTTGTTCCAGACCACAGCAAACATTACCTAGCTTGCCAAAGATTGTAATAAATCTATTAAAAGAAGACAGCCTGCCGTTTCCTTTAACTTGGACACACACATCTATACCTTTGGCCATTAAAAGCCAGTAATTTCCAGGAGTTTTCTCACCTTCTGAGTAACCTCTGATTTACTAATGGTTTCTAATGTTGTAAAAATGTGTAGAATAAATATTAAATTCCAGCATTTCTGTCAATGAATATTTGCTTCAGCCTGCGACACATAGTCTTTTTGATAGTAGGCTATTATAGCTAATATAGACACTTACGTCATGTGTTGCCTTCAATAAAACACTTATATACGGCTTTTAATGTTTTGCGGCTCCAGAAAGATTTGTTTTTTTGTATTTTTGGTCCAATATGGCGCTTACACTTTTTTGGGTTGCAAGTTCCCAGCCTAATTTAAGTCCCAACACCAAAACAAAAAATTCTAACCCAACCCTACCAGAAAATGTAATTTCAACACAAACCACTGCAAAACACAGTAGACACTGATCTAATTAAAATTATTTTTTAGGAAGATTGTTCTCTATTTTGCCAGAGAACGGTGTTGCTATTGTCTCACATTAGAAGGCTAAGCTAGCTACACAACAACGCTAACGTATTATAACCACATTTCTGACAAACTGTTATTACTAACCGTTTCATCATCTCCTCCATTGCCAAAGATAGGTATGACCGAGCCTGCCATTAAAAGTGGTCTTTTAATAAATCCACCTTTTTGTGAAGGTTTGTGGTTGGTGAAGCAGGACTTTTCTTGGCAAACACTCAAAGCAACTTATTCACAGTTGAAGGCACATTCCCACGAATCATAAAAGTTAAAAGTAAGGCACTTTTTTAGGTAGGTAGGTAAGTAGGTAGGTAGGTCGTTATTGTCATTGCACAAGTACAACCAAACGTTGTTTTCAGCACAAACCTGTTCAAGATTAGACAAACAGTGTACAGGGTTACAGAACAGGAACGCTGATGGGTCGCCACAAGTCGCCCCGTAAAAGATGGGAAAAAGGTAAACGCTGGGGAAGGTTGAGTAAAAAAATACAATCTAGACTGGGCTCCTAAGGGGGACCAGTCTGGAGTGGGAAAAAACCTCCATAGCAGAGCACATATACATCTCGAGACAGAGGGGAGGGAGTGGGGGCTACGGTGGCGGGCTGCAGCTCTTCAGGCGCTGCCCAGCCGTCCATCACCCCTAAGGGATTCGCGTCAAGGGCGTTGGATGGGCGGTGGGGTATGTGTTTTTACTTCAGATGAGGCTGAAAGTTTGTGTAGAGACTTGTACTGGTTAAAGTAAACCAACAAAAGTTGGGTTTCATTGTCGACAAGATGTTTTGCTACAACCGGTCCTGGATAAATTAAAAATGGCTGACTCGTGCAAGGATGTTTGAGTACATTTCTACCATATATGGATAACCCACTTGAACGAAAACGTCACATTTTGGGCAAATTCCAAACGGACCGTTTGAAGGAAGGCAAGATTGTTTTATAAATATCTCTGCAGTGTCTCCACGTTTTGATTTCAAATTTCCGGAACTTTTGCAGATCCCAAATACACGTAAGCAGGTGTAATCAGGTTAAGAAAGTTGGTTTTGCAACCAACTAAACACAAACTCTAACCCTGACGTTAACACAAACCACTTGTAATTAACCAGATAAGAAACCCATTGAGATCAAGATGCACACGTGTCAGGTTCAAACACTGATGACATCTATTAAACAGACAAGAAGCAAGGAATTAAACAGAGACTCAATTCAAAGCACATTGAGGAGAAACGTCTGGGCTGTACTCTTTGCACAGACTTCCACCACGCTCTGATGAAAGATCGTACGCCTCCTCTTTTATTTGGACTTTCCCTGATTACATGGCAACAGCTGTTTCTAAAGGGACGGGGGGTCGTAAACAGCCGCTGCCTTTGGTTACAAAACAGTTCAAAGAAAATGTGCCTGGAGGGTTGGGGTCAGGTCCTGCTTCCTCTTCCGCTTTGTAGATCTCGGGTCAAGACAAAATCTTCCTGTGGATTACAATAGATCAAAGAAACCGACACCTTCATGTCGCTTTCCATCCTACACAGTGGAGTTTTACAAGCCTTTTGATCGGTAAGATCAAGGACAGCTTTTGTCTGCTCGCCGGGAACTCATTGAAACACAACGTTTTGTGATAACTTCAATCAATCAATCAATCAATGTTTATTTATATAGCCCTAAATCACAAGTGTCTCAAAGGGCTGCACAAGCCACAACGACATCCGCGGTACAGAGCCCACATAAGGGCAAGGAAAAACTCACAACCCCAATGGGACGTCGATGTGAATGACTATGAGAAACCTTGGAGAGGACCCCTCTGGGGGAAACCGGATGCAATGGACGTCGAGTGGGTCTAGCATAATATTGTGAAAGTCCAGTCCATAGTGGATCTAACATAATAGTGAGAGTCCAGTTCATAGTGGATCTAACATAATAGTGAGAGTCCAGGTCATAGTGGATCTAACATAATAGTGAGAGTCCAGTCCATAGTGGATCTAACATAATAGTGAGAGTCCAGTCCATAGTGGATCTAACATAATAGTGAGAGTCCATTTCATAGTGGATCTAACATCATAGTGACAGTCCAGTCCATAGTGGATCTAACATAATAGTGAGAGTCCAGTCCATAGTGGATCTAACATAATAGTGAGAGTCCAGTTCATAGTGGATCCAACATAATAGTGGGAGTCCAGTCCATAGTGGATCCAACATAGTAGTGAGAGTCCAGTTCATAGTGGATCTAACATAATAGTGAGAGTCCAGTCCATAGTGGATCTAACATAATAGTGAGAGTCCAGTTCATAGTGGATCTAACATAATAGTGAGAGTCCAGTCCGTAGTGGATCTAACATAATAGTGAGAGTCCAATTCATAGTGGATCTACCATAATAGTGAGAGTCCAGTCCATAGTGGATCTAACATAATAGTGAGAGTCCAGTCCATAGTAGATCTAACATAATAGTGAGAGTCCAGTTCATAGTGGATCCAACATAATAGTGAGAGTCCAGTCCATAGTGGATCCAACATAATAGTGAGAGTCCAGTTCATAGTGGATCTAACATAATAGTGAGAGTCCAGTCCATAGTGGATCTAACATAATAGTGAGAGTCCAGTTCATAGTGGATCTAACATAATAGTGAGAGTCCAGTCCGTAGTGGATCTAACATAATAGTGAGAGTCCAATTCATAGTGGATCTACCATAATAGTGAGAGTCCAGTCCATAGTGGATCTAACATAATAGTGAGAGTCCAGTCCATAGTAGATCTAACATAATAGTGAGAGTCCAGTTCATAGTGGATCCAACATAATAGTGAGAGTCCAGTTCATAGTGGATCTAACATAATAGTGAGAGTCCAGTTCATAGTGGATCTAACATAATAGTGGGAGTCCAGTTCATAGTGGATCCAACATAATAGTGAGAGTCCAGTTCATAGTGGATCTAATATAGTAGTGAGAGTCCAGTGGATATAACATAATAGTGAGAGTCCAGTTCATAGTGGATCCAACATAATAGTGAGAGTCCAGTCCATAGTGGATCCAACATAATAGTGAGAGTCCAGTTCATAGTGGATATAATATAATAGTGAGAGTCCAGTTCATAGTGGATCTAACATAATAGTGAGAGTCCAGTCCATAGTGGATCCAACATAGTAGTGAGAGTCCAGTTCATAGTGGATCCAACATAATAATGAGAGTCCAGTCCATAGTGGATCCAACATAATAGTGAGAGTCCAGTCCATAGTGGATCTAACATAATAGTGAAAGTCCAGTCCATAGTGGATCTAACATAATAGTGAGAGTCCAGTCCATAGTGGATCTAACATAATAGTGAGAGTCCAGTCCATAGTGGATATAACATAATAGTGAGAGTCCAGTCCATAGTGGATCTAACATAATAGTGAGAGTCCAGTCCATAGTGGATCCAACATAATAGTGACAGTCCAGTTCATAGTGGATCTAACATAATAGTGAGAGTCCAGTCCATAGTGGATCTAACATAATAGTGAGAGTCCAGTCCATAGTGGATCTAACATAATAGTGAGAGTCCAGTCCATAGTGGGGCCAGCAGGAGACCATCTCGACCAGAGACGGATCAGCAGCGCAGAGATGTCCCCAACCGATGCACAGGCGAGCGGTCCACCCCGGGTCCCGACTCTGGACAGCCAGCACTTCATCCATGGCCACCGGACCTGTATTCTGACACAAGCCCCAACTATTATTCCAGCCCTAACAAAAAAAAACCCAACCTTCAAGCCAACAAAACCCCAACCCTGATCCAAAACCGAAGAACTCTAACAACAAACCACTTTGACTGCAGCCTCACATTGAAGCGCAACCCCGAACAACTCAGCGTGTGATGTCCAACGACGCGGTCCCACATCAGCTGTGATGACGGTTTCCATGACGACGAGGCACATGATCCGTGGCCCAGATAAACAGTCATCCTTTAGGAAAACAAGGAGGTCATTACGGCAGCTTGTCAAATCAATGCTCACTCTGTCCAACTTGATTAAGACGTCTCCCCTCAGCTCCGACGTGCCACGTCAATAGTGGGGGAGGAGTGTGTGTGTGTGTGTGTGTGTGTGCGTGTGTGTGCGTGTGTGTGTGTGTGTGTGCACTTGTCTCACCGTCCTTGTGTGGACATACACTTGATAAACCACCCTTTCTGTGAGGATCTTTTGACTTGTGAGGACATTTGCCTGGTCCTCACAACTACAGAAGTCAAATATTTTTTCTAATTTGTGTGTTTTGCATTCTGAAGTGAGGTTGCAACTAGGGATGTCCGATAAATGTTTTAAAATTTAATTATTGGTATCGTTTTTTTTTATTATCGGTATCGTTTTTTTTTTTTTTTTTTTTTTTTAATTAAATCAACATAAAAAAACACAAGATACACTTACGATTAGTGCACCAACCCCAAAAAAAATATTATCGGTATCAATTTTTTTTATTATTATTTTTTTTAAAAATTAAATCAACATA
>NC_084739.1:8838664-8846164 GCF_033978785.1 Entelurus aequoreus | reverse complement strand
TGGCAGAGAAAAATAAAACAAACCCACACTGCAAAAAGTCAGTGTTCAAAAACAAGAAAAAAACATACAAAAATGAGGGGTATTTTACTTGAACTAAGCAAAATTATCTGCCAATAGAACAAGTAAATTTGGCTTGTCAAGACCTTCCAAAACAAGTAAAATTAGCTAACCTCAATTAACCCAAAAATACCTTAAAATAAGTATATTCTCACTAATAACAAGTGCACTTTTCTTGGTAGAAATTTTTTTTAGACTTTTTTGCTCAATATGTTGAAAACTATTCTTAAATGAAGTAAATGCTTGTGCCATTATCTTGACATAATGATATGCGCTCGGCATCATGATTCTTTTTTTCATGCTTGAAGTAAGGAATTATTACTTAAAAAAAGCAGTTTTATACTTGTGAGTGTTGATGACACAGCTTTGCAACAGCTGATATTCTAGTTTCAAGCATGTTTTACTCAATATAGGTCATAACATCTCAGCAACAAGCTGTAATATCTTACTGAGATCATTTAGGACCAAAACCCTTAAAACAAGTAAAACACTCTAACATAAAATCTGCTTAGTGAGAAGAATTATCTTATCAGACAGAAAATAAGCAAATATCACCCTTATTTGAGATATTTTATCTTACTTAGATTTCAGTTTTTGCAGTGTACGCGACACTCTACACAACACACCACACAACAGGCACATCGCTCAGGTGGCGGTGCTCCAGGCCAGGGCGGTTCATATGAAATGTATGGAATTTGTTTATTGTGCAAAGATGTGTATGTTTACAGAGAATGTAGCATCGTAAAGGTAGTGTTGTCTAATATATAATACCAGACAATGTTGGCGGAGAAAAATAAAACAAACCCACACTGCAAAAAGTCAGTGTTCAAAAACAAGAAAAAAACATACAAAAATGAGGGGTATTTTACTTGAACTAAGCAAAATTATCTGCCAATAGAACAAGAAAATTCGGCTTGTCAAGACCTTCCAAAACAAGTAAAATTAGCTAACCTCAATGAATCCAAAAATACCTTAAAATAAGTATATTCTCACTAATAACAAGTGCACTTTTCTTGGTAGAAAAAAAAGAGCCCTTTTTGCTCAATATGTTGAAAAATATTCTTAAATGAAGTAAATGCTAGTGCCATTATCTTGACATAATGATATGCGCTCGGCATCATGAATTTTTTTTTTGTCAGGTTCAAACACTGATGACATCTATTAATCAGACAAGAAGCAAGGAATCATGCAGAGACAGAGTTCAATTTAGCTCATGAGGAGAACGCATGGAGCTGCACACTTAGTCACAGTCTCGCCCTACGCTCTAAGGTTCAGCTCCTGCGTCCCTCTATTTATTCAGGAGTTCCACAGTCAACAACACTAAGGCCGCCTCTAAAAGGAGTGGTCACATATATTATGCAAAGCAGGTCCAGGACGCACAATACGTGACGGAATGTGCTGGGGGCCTTGTGATTTTTGCTTGTCCCCGCTTCGTCGACGTATTGTCATCTTATCTTCGTTGAGGTCCTTGAAGTCTCTGCTTCGTCTGCGTGCTGTCATCTTACCTTCGTTGAGGTCGTTGAAGTCCTTGGCTGTTAGCGGGCTAAAACAAAGATAACATCTGTGGCTGAGGCCACCCCTCAGACAAGAAGTTTTGTCCTTGCATAGATTAGAAAAGTCTAACTTGAGCACAATAGTTAATAACTAAAGCAATGGACTTTAAGCATACAAAAGTTAGTGTGATAATATATACATAATTATTCTAACATTTTTTCATGCTTGACGTAATAAATTATTACTTTAAAAAAGCAGTTTTATACTTGTGAGTGTTGATGAAACAGCTTTCGCATCAGTTGATATTCTAGTTTCAAGCATGTTTTACTCAATATAGGTCATCACATCTCAGCAACAAGCTGTAATATCTTACTGAAATCATTTAGGACCAAAACACTTAAAACAAGTAAAACACTCTAACATAAAATCTGCTTAGTGAGAAGAATTATCTTGTCGGACAGAAAATAAGCAAATATCACCCTTGTTTGGGATATTTAATCTTACTTATATTTCAGTTTTTGCAGTATAGGCGACACGCACATCGCTCAGGTGGCGGTGGTTCATATGAAATGTATGGAATTTGTTTATTGTGCAAAGATGTGTATGTTTACAGAGGATGTAGCATCGTAAAGGTAGTGTTGTCTAATATATAATACCAGACAATGTTGGCGGTGAAAAATAAAACAAACCGAGATGTAATATTACAAGGATTAGGTTGTTATTTTACGGGATATACTTCTGTTATTCTTCTGTTGTTTGGATACTTTCCATTAGTTTTGGATGATACCATGAATTGATTAACGTGGACCCCCGACTTAAACAAGTTGAAAAACGTATTCGGGTGTTACCATTTAGTGGTCAATTGTACGGAATATGTACTGTACTGTGCAATCTACTAATACAAGTTTCAATCAATCAATCAAAACCACAAATTTGGGTATCAATTCGATACCAAGTAACAGGATCATACATTGGTCATATTCAAAGTCCTCATGTGTCCTGGGACGTATTTACTGAGTTTATAAACATAATATGAATTTTTTTTAAAACAAAATAAGATGTTGTGATGTCAATATAGCAGAATCGACTAGATACGCTATTGTACTTGGTATCATTACAGTGGATGTCAGGTGTAGATCCACCCATGGCGTTTGTTTACATTGTGACGCCGGTGAGCTACGGTGTGTAGTGAAGCATGTTTAGCTATTCCTGGTCCTGCAGGGATGATACTTATAAGAAACGTATTTTATTTTGTCGCCACGGAGGCGAGGATTAGTGATTTAGAAGTAGCGAAAACACTGCAGAATGCGGATGGGAGTTAGCCGCTAGCTAGCTAGCCATGTCTTAAAGCACCTCTTCCTGAGGGCGTTTCAGTGTTATAACTTCACCTTTATCGTTAGTTTTTAAGCCAAAATGCATCCGTTCTCCCTTTCCTGTCTACACACTGTGTCTGCTTGTAAGTACTCCGTGATTGTGCGCTGCCAAACATGCTCCTCTGCTGGTAAAACCAGCATTGTCACGACGTGACCACGACAGTAATTTTTAGAGGCGGTATAGTACCGAATATGATTCATTCGAATCACGGTACTATACTAATACCGGTATACCGTACAACCCTAATGTAAACGTAACTGTGGAGGGGGGCGTGGCCTGCGGACCTGCAGTGAAGCGGGGTGTGCCAGGATCGGCTTCGAGATCAGCGACAGGTGTGTAGATGGCCCACCTGGGCGTGTTTATCTAATCACCTGTCGCTCTGTTAAAGGCAGCAGCCGGGAAGGAGAAGGGGGTGGATGGTGGAGCACGAGCTTTCACAGTTTTACAAGAAAAACTGAACAATTGTGCAATATTATGATAAAAGCTGGAATTTTACTCAATAACAGTGACAATTTTACAAGAAAAGCTTAACATTTAGCAAATTTTATGATAAGAGTCTGAATTTTTCTCAACAAAAGTCACAATTTTATTAGAAAACTTTAAAATGTTGGCAATATTATAATAAGAACCGGAATTTTACTTGGCCAAATTATGACAAAAGTCAATTGTACTCATAAAATGTCACAGTTTTACAAGAAAAACTGAACATTTGTGCAATATCATGTTAAAAGTTGGAATTTTACTCAATAACAGTGGCAATTTTACAAAAAAAGCTTAAAATGTTGGCAACTTTATGAAAAGAGTCGTAATTTTACTCGACAAAAGTCACAATTTTATAAGAAAACTTTAAAATGTTGGCAATATTATAATAAGAATCGGAATTTTACTTAGCAAAATTATGACAAAAGTCATAATTGTACTCAAAAAATTTCACAATTTTACAAGAAAAACTTAAAATATTAGCAAATGTATGAAAGGGTCGTAATTTTTCTCGACAAAAGCCACAATTTTATAAGAACACATTTTAATTTTGGCAATATTATATTAATAATCGGAATTTGACCTGGCAAAATTATGAGAAAAGTCATAATTGTACTCAAAAAATTTCTAAATTTTACAAGAAAAACTGAACATTTGTGTAATATCATGTTAAAAGTTTGAATTTTACTCAATAACAGAGGCAAATTTTACAATAAAAGTTTAAAATGTTGGCAATTTTATGAAAAGAGTCGTAATTTTATTCGACAAAAGTCCCAATTTTATAAGAACACTTTAAAATGTTGGCAATATTATAATAAGAATTGGAATTTTACTTGGCAAAATTTTGCCAAAAGTCATAATTGTACTCAAAAAATTTCACAATTTTACAAGAAAAACATTTGTGCAATATTATGATAAAAGTTTGAATTTTACTCAATAACAATCACAATTTTACTAGAAAAGCTTAAAATGTTGGCATTTTTATGAGAAGGGTCGTCATTTTACTCGACAAAAGCCACAATTTTCTAAGAAAAATATTTACATTTCGGCAATATTATAATAATAATCAGAATTTTACCTGGCAAAATTATGAGAAAAGTCATAACTGTACAAAAAAAAAATTCACTATTTTAAAAGAACAACAAAGAAAAATTGGCTCGTGCTCGTGCTCCACCATCCACCCCCGACAGGTGATTAGATAAACACACCCAGGTGGGCCATCTACGCACCTGTCGCTGATCTCGAAGCTGGTCCTGGCACACCCCGCTTCACTGCAGGTCCGCGGGCCACGCCCCCCTCCACAGTAACCAAATAGAGGCGTTTGTCAATCGTTCTATTGTTACTACTCGACAGTTGATGGGAAACGTCTTGCTTGATACCACAAAGTAAGCGCAAAGTAACGTGTAGGGAGATTTGCCCTAGATCTGGTGATTGCTATGATATGCCGTGATATCGCCATTTCCTCCCAGCATTCTCCCACAGTTCACCATTGATCGACGTCTTACAAACGGTCATTACATCGTCCTTTTTGTTTTTTGTTTTTTTTTCCCAGCGAGCGATGCGCCGCCACGATCAATATTCCCACCGAAGAAGAAGCTTTCGCAACCTTTTTGGAATATCAGCACCTATCGATTCTTCTCACATAATTGTCTTTGCGTTGGGCCAATGAACTTCCTTCGCTTAGGTGCGAATGACATTTTCAGAGGGGGTCGTGACCTCTTTAAGGCGAAGGTCACAAAAGCATCCTTTCCGTCCTCAAGCCTTTAATTACAGAGGAGTCGCTCTCCTTATCAGAGGAATGATAAGAAAAAGAGTCCATTCTGATGTCGTTGGCAGCAGAATTATTTATGACGTTAATTGCCACATTATCGACTGGCTGTCAGCTCGGGTGTCACCGTGTCCATCTTTCTTAGCGCGAGGAGATCACTCAGCCCGGGGCCCCCTGACAAGCTAATTACAACACACACACACACTCACACACACACACACACTCACACACACACACACACACACACACACACACACACACACACACACACACACACACACACACACACACACACACACACACACACACACACACACACACACACACACACACACACACACATACACACACACACCCACCACATACACAGATTCTTGTATTTCTTACCTTCTTGAGACCTCTGAAAAACGCCAACCTCTTTAGGGCCACCCTTTCTAGAAATATAACGATTTGTAATTACAACATTAATATAATATACATACTTTGTAAATATAAAACATTTCACAATTTCACAAGAAAAACTTAGAATTTTAGCAGTATTATAATACAAGTCGTGATTTTACTCAACGGGAGTCAACATTTTACAAGAAAAACTCAACAGTTGTGCAATATTATGATAAAAGTTGGAATTTTACTCAATAACAGTCGCAATTTTACAAGAAAAGCTTAAAAAGTTGGCAATTTTATGAAACTTTTAAATGTTGGCAATATTATAATAAGAATCTGAATTTTACTTGGCAAAATTATGACAAAAGTCATAATTGTACTCAAAAAAAATTCACAATTTTACAAGAAAAACTTAAAATGTTGGCAATTTTATAAATGGGTCGTAATTTTACTCGACAATAGCCACAATTTTATAAGAACAATTTTTAATTTTGGCAATATTATAATGAGAATCAGAATTTTATTATGATAAAAGTTGTAATTTTACTCAATAACAGTGGCAATTTTACAAGAAAAGCTTAAAATGTTGGCAATTTTATGAAAAGAGTCGTACTTTTACTCGACAAAAGTCGCAATTTTATAAGAAAACTTTTAAAATGTTGGCAATATTTTAATCAGAATCAGAATTTTACTTGGCAAAATTATGACAAAAGTCATAATTGTACTCAAAAAATTTCACAATTTTACAAGAAAAACTGAAAAGTTTTGCAATATTATGATAAAAGTTGGAATTTTACTCAATAACAGTCGCAATTTTACAAGAAAAGCTTAAAATGTTGGCAATTTTATGAAAAGAGTCATAATTTTACTCGACAAAAGTCGCAATTTTATAAGAAAACTTTTAAAATGTTGGCAATATTATAATAAGAATCAGAATTTTACTTGGCAAAATTATGACAAAAGTCATAATTGTACTCAAAAAATGTCACAGTTTTACAAGAAAAACTGAACAGTTGTGCAATATTATGATAAAAGTTGGAATTTTACCCAATAACAGTGGCAATTTTACAAGAAAAGCTTAACATTTTGGCAATTTTATGAAAAGAGGCATGATTTTACCCGACAAAAGTCGCAATTTAATAAGAATACTTTTAAATGTTGGTGATATTATAATAATAATCAGAATTTTATTTGGCAAAATTATGACAAAAGTCATAATTGTACTCAAAAAAAATTCACAATTTTACAAGAAAAAATTAAAATGTTGGCAATTTTATAAATGGGTCGTAATTTTACTCGACAATAGCCACAATTTTATAAGAACAATTTTTAATTTTGGCAATATTATAATGAGAATCAGAATTTTATTATGATAAAAGTTGTAATTTTACTCAATAACAGTCGCAATTTTACAAGAAAAGCTTAAAATGTTGGCAATTTTATGAAAAGAGTCGTACTTTTACTCGACAAAAGTCGCAATTTTATAAGAAAACTGTTAAAATGTTGGCAATATTATAATCAGAATCAGAATTTTACTTGGCAAAATTATGACAAAAGTCATAATTGTACTCAAAAAATTTCACAATTTTACAAGAAAAACTGAAAAGTTTTGCAATATTATGATAAAAGGTGGAATTTTACTCAATAACAGTCGCAATTTTACAAGAAAAGCTTAAAATGTTGGCAATTTTATGAAAAGAGTCGTAATTTTACTCGACAAAAGTCGCAATTTAATAAGAAAACTTTTAAATGTTGGCAATATTATAACAAGAATCTGAATTTTACTTGGCAAAATTATGACAAAAGTCATAATCGTACTCAAAAAATGTCACAATTTTACAAGAAAAACTTAAAATGTTGGCAATTTTATGAATGGGTCGTAATTTTACTCGACAATAGCCACAATTTTATAAGAAACATTTTACATTTTTGCAATGTTA
>NC_084739.1:8821164-8831164 GCF_033978785.1 Entelurus aequoreus | reverse complement strand
ATATTGCGATAAAAGTTGGAATTTTACTCAATAAGAGTGGCAATTTTACAAGAAAAGCTTAACATTTTGGCAATTTGATGAAAAGAGTCGACAAAAGTCACAATTTTATAAGAAAAAGAACTTTAAAATTTTGGCAATATTATAATAATGATCGGGATTTTTTTCTTGGCAAACTTATGACAAAAGTCATCAAAAAATGTCACCGTTTTACAAAAACAACAAAAATAATCGGCAATATTGTAATAAAAGTCCGAATTGTATATGACAAATGTCACCCATTTTGCATTAAAAAGTCATAAGTTTACATAAAAAAGTAATAACTTTACGAGAAAATATTGCAATATTACAGAAACAGAAAAAATATGAGAAATTGTTCCCAATTTCGTTCTGAAAAAGTCCACACGTTGTGAGAAATTATTAATTTTTGAATTTTTTGTTTGTAGTTGGATTTTAATCTACATTATTTACTTCAAGTTATTACAGTATGTCTATATATATATATATTTTATTTTTTATTTTTTTAAATTAATTTTGGCCAAAGGGGGCGCATTTCAATTTCTTCCACACACTTTGTTATTACATATGTTGGCCAGAGGGGGAGCACTTCAAATTTTTACACACACTTGTTATTTCATATGTTGACCAGAGGGGGAGCACTTTTAAAAGCGACACACAGTCAATTTGAAAAATCCCTCCTTTTTGGGACCACCCTCATTTTGACAGATTTCACCACCAGGGGGTGCAAATGAGACATTCTCTATTAGATGCAATGGTTTTTACGTATTGGGACCATGATTTATGTCCTCACTTGTTCACACCTCCTCATATGGACGCTACTTTTCCCTGTTGATGTCTCAAGAAGGGTAGGAATACAAGAACAAACACACACACACACACACACACACACACACACACACACACACACACACACACACACACACACACACACACACACACACACACACACACACACACACACACATAAACACACACACACATAGAGAGGCTACAATAGGAGCCTGCAGGACATCTTATGCAGAATGTCACTGATCAGTTCTGATGAAGTCGCGTGCCATTTTGCTCAGGCAGGAAGTAGACGCAGGTCAAGGCCTGCAGGTAAAATCCGCACCTCCTCTTCCTCAAGTCATCTCCTGACGCCCGCCAGTCCGTCATCAACCACAGCGGCTCCGCATCCGCGCGTCAAGCATATGTCAGGCCGCCGCCGTCCGTCCGTCCCATCCGGGATGCGTTTTTTTTGTTTTGTTTTTTTGTTTGCGCTCCATCCGGCGTGGCAGCTCGCGAACGCTTCCGCTTGACGAGGACGCGAAGTGACACCCGCCAAACTCGCCGTGTCCCCCCAGCCGGCTCCGGTGGCTCGGCGCCTGTCAATTCCTGCTCCGTCACCGGCAGTGGCTCAATGGCAGCGCCCGTGACACATGTCACAAACTTTTAAATGTCTGCTCTTTTCAGCAGGATGGCTGCAGCCAGGGGAAGGATGACATTTGTACGCCGCGTGTGTGTGTGTGTGTGTGTGTTATTGTGTGTGTGTTGTTGTTGTGGCTCTCTTCTTCCTGCCTCCTCAGGCTGTCAGGCCCGGTTTCCTCTGCGCATATCAAAACACAGACAAATAAACCTTGTCATTTTGAAACGCTGCCACTAGTGACCACGCTCCTGAACGACATGTCAGCTGGAATATGGTCACACACACACACGCTCACACACACACGCTCACACACACTCCTGACGGAAGTCAGTAGTAGATAACAAACTGGAGAGACACACAACACACAGAGTGCATGATCGCTGACATTTCCTTCCAACATCTCGGCATGATGGAGATGCAGCGGCGTTCACGGAGAGGCCAGTGAAGCTTTCGCCCCCCCCAACCTTTGTTGAGATGTGTGTGTCCTAATACGTGTGTGTGTGTGTGTGTGTGTGTGTGTGTGTGTGTGTGTGTGTGTGTGTGTGTGTGTGTCCCGATACGTAAAACCATTGCATCTAATAGAGAATGTCTCATTTGCACCCCTGGTGGTGAAATATGTCAAAATGAGGGTGGTCCCAAAAAGGAGGGATTTTTCAAATTGACTGTGTGTCGCTTTTAAAAGTGCTCCCCCTCTGGTCAACATATGAAATAACAAGGGTGTGTAAAAATTTGAAGTGCTCCCCCTCTGGCCAACATATGTAATAACAAAGTGTGTGGAAGAAATTGAAATGCGCCCCCTTTGGCCATAGTTAATTTAAAAAAATAAAAATAAAAATATATATATATATATATATATATATATATATATATATATATATATATATATATATATATATATATATATATATATATATATAGACATACTGTAATAACTTGAAGTAAAGAATGTAGATTAAAAACCAACTACAAACAAAAAATTCAAAAATGTATAATTTCTCACAACGTGTCGACTTTTTCTGAACAAAATTGGGAACAATTTCTCATATTTTTTCTGTTTCTGTAATATTGCAATATTTTCTCGTAAAGTTATTAGTTTTTTATGTGAACTTGTGACTTTTTAATGCAAAATGGTGACATTTGTCATATAAAATTCTGACTTTTATTACAATATTGCCGATTATTTTTGTTGTTCTTGTAAAACGGTGACATTTTTGGATGACTTTTGTCATAAGTTTGCCAAGAAAAAAATCCCAATCATTATTATAATATTGCAAAAATTTTAAAGTTTTCTTATAAAATTGTGACTTTTGTCGACTCTTTTCATCGAATTGCCAACATTTTAAGCTTTTCCTGTAAAATTGCCACTGTTATTGAGTAAAATGCCAACTTTTATCATAATATTGTACAAATGTTCAGTTTTTCTCATTAAATTTGGACTCGCGTTGGGTAAAATGACGACTTTTTTTATAATACTGGCAAAATTCAAAGTTTTTCTTGTGAAATTGTGACTATTTTCTTGTGAAATTCCAACTCATTTTTCACAACAAGCTTTTTCATGTTTTCATAGTATGTATATATTATTAATGTTGTAAATACAAATCTTTATATATCTAGAAAGGGTGGTCTTGTTCTTGTATTTCTACCCTTCTTGAGGCATCAACAGGGAAAAGTAGCGTCCATATGAGGAGGTGTGAACAAGTGAGGACATAAATCATGGTCCCAATACGTAAAAACCATTGCATCTAATAGAGAATGTCTCATTTGCACCCCTGGTGGTGAAATCTGTCAAAATGAGGGTGGTCCCAAAAAGGAGGGATTTTTCAAATTGACTGTGTGTCGCTTTTAAAAGTGCTCCCCCTCTGGTCAACATATGAAATAACAAGTGTGTGTAAACATTTGAAGTGCTCCCCCTCTGGCCAACTTATGTAATAACAAAGTGTGTGGAAGAAATTGAAATGTGCCCCCTTTGGCCAAAATTAATTTAAAAAAAATAAATAAATATATATATATATATATAGACATACTGTAATAACTTGAAGTAAATAATGTAGATTAAAAACCAACTACAAACAAAAAATTAAAAAATTAATAATTTCTCACAACATATCGACTTTTTCCGAACAAAATTGGGAACAATTTCTCATGTTTTTTCTGTTTCTGTAATATTGCAATATTTTCTCGTAATGTTATGACTTTTTTATGTAAACTTATGACTTTTTAACGCAAAATGGTGACATTTGTCATATAAAATTCGGACTTTTATTACAATATTGCTGATTATTTTTGTTGTTCTTGTAAAACGGTGACCTTTTTTGATGACTTTTGTCATAAGTTTGGCAAGAAAAAAATCCTGATCATTATTATAATATTGCCAAAATTATTTTCTTATAAAATTGTGACTTTTGTCGACTCTTTTTATCGAATTGCCAAAATTTTAAGCTTTTCTTGTAAAATTGCCACTCTTATTGAGTAAAATTCCAACTTTTATCGCAATATTGCACAAATGTTCAGTTTTTCTCGTAAAATTTTGACTCACGTTGAGTAAAATGACGACTTTTTTTATAATACTGGCAAAATTCCAAGTTTTTCTTGTGAAATTGTGACCTCTTTCTTGTGAAATTCCAACTCATTTTTCACAACAAGCTTTTTTATATTTGCATAGTATGTATACATCATTAATGTTGTAAATACACATCTTTATATATATAGAAAGGGTGGTCCTAAAGAGGTAGGCATTTTTCGGAGGTCACAAGAAGGTAACAAATACAAAACTGTGTGTGTTCGTGTTCTTGTTTTTCTACCCTTCTTGAGACATCAACAAGGAAAAGTACCGTCCATATGAGGAGGTGTGAACAAGTGAGGACATAAATCATGGTCCCAATACGTAAAACCATTGCATCTAATAGAGAATGTCTCATTTGCAACCCCTGGTGGTGAAATCTATCAAAATGAGAGTGGTCCCAAAAAGGAGGGATTTTTCAAATTGACTGTGTGTCGCTTTTAAAAGTGCTCCCCCTCTGGTCAACATATGAAATAACAAGTGTGTGTAAAAATTTGAAGTGCTCCCCCTCTGGCCAACATATGTAATAACAAAGTGTGTGGAAGAAATTGAAATGTGCCCCCTTTGGCCAAAATTAATTAAAAAAAATAAAAATAAATATATATATATAGACATACTGTAATAACTTGAAGTAAATAATGTAGATTAAAAACCAACTACAAACAAAAAATTCAAAAATTGATAATTTCTCACAACGTGTCGACTTTTTCCGAACAAAATTGGGAATTTCTCATATTTTTTCTGTTTCTGTAATATTGCAATATTTTCTCGTAAAATTATTACTTTTTTATGTGAACTTGTGACTTTTTAATGCAAAATGGTGACATTTGTCATATAAAATTCGGACTTTTATTACAATATTGCCGATTATTTTTGTTGTTTTTGTAAAACGGGGACATTTTTTGATGACTTTTGTCATAAGTTTGCCAAGAAAAAAATCCTGATCATTATTATAATATTGCCAAAATTTCAAAGTTTTCTTATAAAATTGTGACTTTTGTCGACTCTTTTCATCAAATTGCCAAAATATTAAGCTTTTCTTGTAAAATTGCCACTGTTATTGAGTAAAATTCCAACTTTTATCAGAATATTGCACCGTTCAGTTCAGTTTTTCTTGTAAAATGTTGACTCCCGTTGAGTAAAATTACGACTTTTATTAAAATACTGCTAAAATTCCAAGTTTTTCTTGTGAAATTGTGAAATTTTTCTTGTGAAATTGTGAAATTTTTCTTGTGAAATTGTGAAATTTTTCTTGTGAAATTCCAACTCATTTTTCACCATGTACAGGGTTAGGGTTAGGGTTAACCTTAACCCTAACCCTAACCCTAACCCTAACCCAGTGTGCCTTTATAACCCGGTGCGCCTAATGAATGGAATAATTCTGATTTTGCTTACCGACCTCGAAGCAATTTTATTTGGTACATGGCGTAATGATAAGTAATGATAAGTAGATGGCAGTCACACATCAGAGATACGTGTAGACTGCAGTATGATGGCGGGGGTGGGGGGGTAGAGAAACATACCAATATCAGGTTTGTTAGGGTCCAATAGCGGGGAAACTCACGTTGGTATGGCCACTTCATGTTTGGTTGTCACATCATGCAACTGTCTGTCCGTTCACATATTTAAGAAATGTAAAATACCATCTTACGAGGGAAATGCGGTACATCAAAAAGTTTCAGACAGGAATAGCTTTAAAAGATGGCTTACCAAGATGTCAGACAAGGAGACGTCAATCAACTGTCTGTCCATTCACACGTACACAATGTGATTGTTCGGTCTGAGAGGGAAAAAGCATACCAAGATCAGGATTGATCACAGATCCAAGGTACGGACGGTTTAACGTCAGCAGGGAGACTTAACATGGCCACTTCATGTTTGTTTGTCACATCATGCAACTGTCTGTCAATTCACGTATGGAAGAAATTCAAATTGTTATCTTAAGAGGGAAATGCAGCAAATGACATATCCAGACAGGGGCAAATTTAAAAGGTGGCTTACCAAGGTGCCAGACAGGGAGACGTCATGTCTGTCGCATCACACAACTGCCTGTCCATTCACACGCACAACAAGAATTTGGGTCAATCTGAGAGGGGGGAAATTCAAGAATTTTGTTAGGCGGTTTACCATGATGTGGAACAGGGAGACTTACTCTGGATTCACTTTGGTTGCATCGTCAAACTGTCGGTCCATTTACGCACACAAACAAACAAAATGTAAACAATCAGTCTGGGAAAGGAATAAATGAGAGGTATTAGGATCTAGAAAACGCCTTACCATGATGTCGGATAGAAAGATAACCACATTATGTTTAACTGTCTGTCCATTCACACGTAGACAAAAATTAATCGGTCAATCTGAGAGGGGAAAACATGCAAGAAATGTGTTAGGTGGCTTACCATGACGTTGAACTGGGAGCTTTAGACCCCCCAGACTTGTGTCGCATTGTCAAACTGTCTGTCCATTCACACACAAACAAAATGTAAACAATCAGTCTGGAAGGGAACAAATTAGAGCGACTATGTTCTAGAAGACGCCTTACCATGATGTCGGATACGAAGACAACCACATTATGTTTGACACACCACGCAACCGTCTGTCCATTCACACATAGAGAAAAAATAATCGGTCAATCTGAGAGGAGAAAAGTGCAAGAAATGAGTTAGGTGGCTTACCATGACGTCGAACAGGGAGATTTAGACCCCTTAGACTTTTGTCGCATGGCAAACTGTCTGTCCATTCACACACTAACAAAATGTAAACAATCAGTCTGGAAGGGAAGAAATTACAGCGATTAGGATCTAGAAGACGCTTCACCATGATGTCGGATATGAAGACAACCACATTATGTTTGATACATCACGCAACTGTCTGTCCATTCACACATAGACAAAAAATAATCGTTCAATCTGAGGGGAAAAAATGCAAGAAATGAGTTAGGTGGCTTACCATGACGTCGAACAGTGAGATTTAGACCCCTTCAACTTTTGTTGCATTTTCAAACTGTCTGTCCATTCACACACAAACAAACAAAATGTAAACAATCAGTTTCGAAGGGAAGAAATTACAGTGATTAGGATCTAGAAGACTCTTCACCATGATGTCGGATACAAAGACAAACACGTTATGTTTGACACATCACGCAACCGTCTGTCCATTCACACATACACAAAAAATAATCGTTCAATCTGAGAGGGGAAAAAATGCAAGAAATGAGTTAGGTGGCTTACCATGATGTCAAACAGGGAGATTTAGACCCCTTCAACTTTTGTCGCATTTTCAAACTGTCTGTCCATTCACACACAAACAAACAAAATGTAAACAATCAGTTTCGAAGGGAAGAAATTAGAGTGATTAGGATCTAGAAGACTCTTCACCATGATGTCGGATACGAAGACAAACACGTTATGTTTGACACATCATGCAACCGTCTGTCCATTCACATAGACAAAAAATAATCGGTCAATCTGAAAGGGGAAAAAATGCAAGAAATGAGTTAGGTGGCTTACCATGACGTCGAACAGGGAGATCGTCGCATCGTCAAACTGTCTGTCCATTCACACACAAACAAAATGTAAACAATCAGTCTGGAAGGGAAGAAATTAGAGCGATTAGGATCTAGAAGACGCCTTACCACGATGTCGGACAGGGAAGTGAAGCGGAGAGTATGCATCACCATTCAGACGCACCATTTCACGTAAATCCTATCTATTACTGGCACGCCTGACAAACAGCATCTACATGGTCAGGAAGAAGCATCAGGCGACCTGACAGGACGCGTGCATTAATGCTAAGCTAATCAGCTGTTTGCATTGAAGCGGTCGGGGTCGTGTCACGTCATTAACGTACTGTACATACCGTACGGTGACATTGGCAGGATGCCGGATGTTTGTAAAACCCCCCCGGCCCCTAAGTGGTTATTATAAAAAGGTAAACACTTCCAGGAATGGCATTTAGTGAACGTATTTCAAATCAATCACAGCACAATGTAAACAATCACTGGAGACAGAAAATAAACAAACATAAACAGTTTAAATCAGATTCATATTGGTTTTATTTTTATTTTGTATCAGATCAGATCAGATTCAGAAATACGTTATTAATCCCTGAGGGGAAATTACAATTTTCAGCACAATCCCATTCAAGATCAGACAAATATTGGTTTGGTTATATAATATTTATTCATTCATTTGAAAGGGAAATCATAATACAGGTACTGAGAAAACAGACACTATTCTTTTTTTCTCCCCCCCCCCCCCCAAAAAAAAAAAATTAAAATAAAATTAAAATAAATCATATTGTTTTAAAAGGGACATTTGGAAAAAACATATTGAATATTTTGGAAATTTGCGATTCATAATGGCTGATTCTTAACACTATTGCTTGTCTCATGAGCACAGTAAAATGTAAACACTTGGGAAAAAAAATGCCTTTTCAACGCGACACACACAAGAAAACACAATCAAAAATGATGGCATACTTAAAAAGGATGAAAAAAGGAATGTAATGTATCGGATGAACCAAAATTATATAATATCATCAGGTAAAAAATGTGTAATTTTATTTCCTCTACCCTTTAAAACAGACCTGGGCAAATTAAGGCCCGGGGGCCCTTTAAGCTTTTCAATCTGGCCCGCCGAACATTCCCAAATATTTTTTTTTTAGATCTTTAAAGATGGAAGCTATTAGCTGCCATTATGATGTGCAGTGATGTCAGGTTCAAACACTGATGACATCTATTAATCAGACAAGAAGCCAGGAATCATGCAGAGACAGAGTTCAATTTAGCTCATGAGGAGAACGCATGGAGCTGCACACTTAGTCACAGTCTCGCCCTACGCTCTAAGGTACAGCTCCCGCGTTCCTCTATTTATTCAGGACTTCCAGGAGTGTTTTCAAATGACCGTACATCTGGAACTATACAAAGTATTTCAATGGTTGGAATCTGCGCTTTTGCATGATATACTAGTTACTATGGTAATCTAATGAATTACTATGGTAATCTAAGTCGCAGCAGCTCAGACGAGGCACCAAGCAGTGTGGGTGGGGAGCGTTTTCACAGAGCGTCAGCCTGAAATGCGGGTGTCAGGGAGACTCAGAAGGAGATTTTTAAATGTTTAATGATTTATCAGATAGTTGGTGTGGGTTTTTTTTACCCTTCGCGTTCATATTCCACTGTTTGTTGCATTTTTGTTGCGTTTCGCTTGATTGTAAAATATTTCGATCGAGAGTGGGTGTGACGTTCATAACATTATTTATTGTTATTATTTGGTATTTATTTATTTGGTATTATTTAGTATTTAGACATGAATTAATTTAGCTATATGTACTATTCATTTATTTATTTAAAATTATATCAACAAAAAATATTCATCTTATTTATTTTTTCGAGATTGTTTTTTTTATATAAAAATAAATAAATACAAGTAATTTAAAACAAATTGTTAAAGTACAAAATTCAAAAAGAAGGTACACCAATTTTTGAAAATGTTTTTTGCTTGTTTGATGGGAATTTATTATTTGGTATTTATTATTTACTATCATTATTTATGTTATTATTTGGTATCTATTTATTTGGTATTATTTAGCATTTAGACATTAATTAATTTAGCTATATTGTTTATTAATTTATGTATTTATTAAAATTATATCAACAAAAACATATTCATCTTATTATTTATTTTTTCAAGATTGTTTGTTTGTATAAAATAAATAAATACAAAATAATTTTAAACAAATTCATATGTTGTCAATATTCAGTGTTTTATCGTTCATAGTTAATATTGTTATTTTCGTGTACATTCTGGGAGTATCATTCAGTAAAAAAAAATGTTGAATTCCATTCTGTTAAATGTGGTCTGTCATAACGTTTTTAGCATTCAACCAGACATTATTGTGAGATTTTGTATTAGCGTTCCTAAAAATAGATATACCGGCCCCCAGACACATTTTTTTCTCTAAATTTGGCCCCTCGAGTCAAAATAATAGCCCAGGCCTGCTCTAAAATAAGAAAGGCA
>NC_084739.1:8813664-8816164 GCF_033978785.1 Entelurus aequoreus | reverse complement strand
AAATTAGGCATAATAATGTGTTAATTCCACGACTGTATATATCGGTATCGGTTGATATCGGTATCGGTAATTAAAGAGTTGGACAATATCGGAATATCGGATATCGGCAAAAAGCCATTATCGGACATCCCTAGTTGGTTCACTAATTGTAAGCGTATCTTGTGTTTTTTATGTTGATTTAATACAGACATAAAAACAAAAAACAAAAAAAACCGATACCGATAATAAAAAAAACGATACCGATAATTTACGATATTACATTTTAAAGCATTTATCGGCTGATAATATCGGCGAGAACCACTGCTTTAGAGGTTTTAAAGGCCAACAAGGCATTAAAGGCCTACTGAAACCTACAACTACCGACCACGCAGTCTGATAGTTTATATATCAATGATGAAATCTTAACATTGCAACACATGCCAATATGGCCGGGTTAACTTATAAAGTGACTTTTAAAACTTCCCGGGAAATATCCGGCTAAAACGTCGCGGTATGATGACGTATGCACGTGACGAAGTCAGAGTAACGGAAGTTATGGTACACCGTAGAATCCTATACAAAAAGCTCTGTTTTCATTTCATAATTCCACAGTATTCTGGACATCTTTTGCAATTTGTTTAATGAACAATGAAGGCTGCAAAGAAGACAGTTGTAGGTGGGATCGGTGTATTAGCAGCGGACTACAGCAACACAACCAGGAAGACTTTGTTGGAGCGCTAGCCGCGCTAGCCGCCGACCTCACCTTGACTTCCTACGTCTCCGGGCCGCCAAACGCATCGGGTGAAGTCCTTCGTCCTTCTGCCGATCGCTGGAACGCAGGTGAGCACGGGTGTTGATGAGTAGATGAGGGCTGGCTGGCGTAGGTGGAGAGCTAATGTTTTTAGCATAGCTCTGTGAGGTCCCGTTGCTAAGTTGCTAAGTTAGCTTCAATGGCGTCGTTAGCACAGCATTGTTAACCTTCGCCAGCCTGGAAAGCATTAACCGTGTATTTACATGTCCACGGTTTAATAGTATTGTTGATTTTCTATCTATCCTTCCTTCTATCCTTTTCTATATGCAGTTAAAGCACGATGCTATCACGTTAGCTCGTAGCTAAAGCATTTCGCCGATGTATTGTCGTGGAGATAAAAGGCACTGAATGTCCATTTTGCGTTCTCGACTCTCATTTTCAAGAGGATATAGTATCCCAGGTGGTTTAAAATACAAATCCGTGATCCACAATAGAAAAAGGAGAGTGTGGAATCCAATGAGCCAGCTTGTACCTAAGTTACGGTCAGAGCGAAAAAAGATACGTCCTGCACTGCCTCTCAAGTCCTTCACTGTAACGTTCCTCATCTACGAATCTTTCATCCTCGCTCAAATTAATGGGGTAATCGTCACTTTCTCGGTCCGAATCTCTCTCGCTCCATTGTAAACAACGGGGAATTGTGAGGAATACTAGCTCCTGTGACGTCACGCTACTTCCGCTACAGGCAAGGCTTTTTTTTATCAGCGAGCAAAAGTTGCGAACTTTATCGTCGATTTTCTCTACTAAATCCTTTCAGCAAAAATATGGCAATATCGCGAAATGATCAAGTATGACACATAGAATGGATCTGCTATTCCCGTTTAAATAAAAAAAAAAATCATTTCAGTAGGCCAGGGGTCACCAACCTTTTTGAAACCAAGAGCTACTTCTTGGGTAGTGATTAATGCGAAGGGCTACCAGTTTGATACACACTTCAATAAATTGCCAGAAATAGCAAACACAAAATTGGCCCTAGTGTGTGAATGTGAGTGTGAATGTTGTCTGTCTATCTGTGTTGGCCCTGCGATGAGGTGGCGACTTGTCCAGGGTGTACCCCGCCTTCCGCCCGATTGTAGCTGAGATAGGCTCCAGCGCCCCCCGCGACCCTGAAGGGAATAAGCAGTAGAAAATGGATGGATGGATAGCCAATTTGCTCAATTTACCTTTAACTCTATGTTATTATTAATAATTAATGATATTTACACTTAATTGAACGGTTTAAAAGAGGAGAAAACACGAAAAAAATGACAATTCAATTTTGAAACATAGTTTATCTTCAATTTCGACTCTTTAAAATTCAAAATTCAACCGAAAAAAAGAAGACAAGAACTAGCTAATTTGAATCTTTTTGAAAAAATTAAAAAAATAATTTATGGAACATCATTAGTAATTTTTCCTGATTAAGATTAATTTTAGAATTTTGATGACATGTTTTAAATAGGTTAAAATCCAATCTACACTTTGTTAGAATATATAACAAATTGGACCAAGCTATATTTCTAACAAAGACAAATCATTATTTCTTCTAGATTTTCCAGAACAACATTTTTAAAAGAAATTCAAAAGACTTTAAAATAAAATTTAAATTTGATTCTACAGATTTTCTAGATTTGCCAGAATTTTTTAAAATTTTTTTAATCATAATAAGTTTGAAGAAATATTTCACAAATATTCTTCGTGGAAAAAACAGAAGCTAAAATGAAGCATTAAATT
>NC_084739.1:8763819-8813644 GCF_033978785.1 Entelurus aequoreus | reverse complement strand
AGGCTCCTAATTAGTCTGCTGACATATGCAGTAACATATTGTGTCATTTATCATTCTATTATTCTGTCAACATTATGAGGTACAAGCGGTAGAAAATTGATTATTAATCTACTTGATCATTTACTGTTAATATCTGCTTACTTTCTCTTTTAACATGTTCTATCTACACTTCTGTTAAAATATAATAATCACCTATTCTTTTGTTGTTTGGATTCCTTACATAAGTATTGGATGATACCACAAATTTGGGTATCAATCCGATACCAAGTCGTTACAGGATCATACATTGGTCATATTCAAAATGAGTTTATAAACATAATATAAACTTTAAAAAAAACGAAAGAAAATTTTGTGATGCTAAAAAAATTCAATGTAATCATAGTAGTATCGACTAGATACGCTCCTGTACTTGGTATCATTACAGTGGAAGTCAGGTGTAGATCCACCCATGGCGTTTGTTTACATTGTGACGCCGGTGAGCTACGGTGTGTCGTGAAGCATGTTTAGCTATTCCTCGTCCTGCAGGGATGATACTTGTAAGAAACTTACTTTATTTGTCGCCATGGAGACGAGAATTAGTGATTTAGAAGTAGCTAAATCGTTATCTTTAATTTTTAAGCCAAAATGCGTCCGTTCTCCCTTTTCTGTCTACACGCTGTGTCTGCTTGTAAGTACTCGGTGATTGTGCGCTGCTGAACATGCTCCTCTGCTCGCAAAACCAGCAATTACACGACATGACGATACTTTTTAGAGACAGCATAGTACCGAATATAATTCATTAGTATCGTGGTACTATACCAATACCGGTATACCGTACAACCCTAGTACCGGTACTAAAATATTGGTATCGGGACAACCCTAATGGGATGTCCAGCCACACAACCTCCTAATAGATCTCCATCTTTGCTCATGCTTAATAGAGTAGAAAACATTACTATTTAGTTTTTCTTATGAAGTGATGTGCACCATAGTGACCTATTCACGCCCTGTAATTGGTAAATTGTAAATGGGTCGTACTTGTATAGCGCTTTTCTACCTTTTTAAGGAACTATTTTTCCACATTTACCCATTCACACACTGATGGCGGGAGCTGCCATGCACGGCGCTAACCAGGCCCATCAGGAGCAAGGGTGAAGTGTCTTGCTCAAGGACACAACGGACGTGACTAGGATGGTAGAAGGTGGGGATTGAACCAGTAACCCTCAGATAGCTGCCACGGCCACTCTCCCAACTGCGCCACGCCGTCCCCATAATTGTGCGCGGAACTGCACCTAGCGCCATCTAGTGAGATTTCCACGCCCTTCTTTTCCACGTGGCATCCAGCAGGTGGTGCTGTCCTTACTTTTCTGCCAAATATCACATCTTTTGGTAACACAAACCTCACTCTGCACTGCAAAAAGTCAGTGTTCAAAAACAAGAAAAAACAAAACAAAAAGGAGGGGTATTTTATTTGAACTAAGCAAAATTATCTGCCAATAGAACAAGAAAATTTGGCTTGTCAAGACTTTCCAAAACAAGTCAAATTAAAGCTGCAAGCAGCGTTGGTCGGGTCCGCATTTTGGCAGGTGCTAGTCCTAGGTGTCCCAATACTTTTGTCCAGTGGTAGTCCTGAGTGAGACCTACATAGAGGTTTTTGTTTCATGTCTCTACGATATTCGTACTGGGAGTTAGAGGAAGTTGTGTCTGTGTTTTTTTCCTTGGTGCTGCGGCACAGTGGTTCTTTTCTTTGAAGGCTCGTAAAATCAAATCCGTAGCCAACTTTTAATCAGAAGGGTTCAATCTCTCTCCTGTAGTAGTTTGAAGCCAAAACGACAAACGCGCTCAGAGGAGATAATGTTTGATGTTTGGTGATTGCTTTTTAAAAAAAATTTGTTTTGAAGTGGGGATATCAAACTTCCTGTTGATTTTTGCTGAAGGATGTTAATCTATGAAATGTAGGTCTAAGTGAGACCTACGTAGAGGTTTTTGTTTCATGTCTCTAAAACGTTCCTACCGGAAGTTACAAGCAGTTTTGTCTGTGTTTTCCTCTGAGAAGCAGTTTTGTCTCTGTTTTATTCAAAAATTGCGCTAGAGCGCAATTTTGAGTTTTAGGGTTCGGTTTTTTTTTAGATCGCAATTTCTACCAGGCCCGATGTGTGTAAAAAGTTTGGTGAGTTTTGAAGTATTTTAAGGGGGTCAAATTACAGCTCAAAGAGGCAAAAATTAGTGTTTTTAGTCATTTTTTGTGTTGAAGGGGAAATTGCCAACTTTCTGTTGGTTTTTGCCCGAGGATGTGAAATTATGAATTGTAGGTCTAAGTGAGACCTACATACAGGTTTTTGTTTCATGTCTCTACGACCTTCCTAGTGGGAGTTACATGCAGTTTGTTTTTTTCCTAGGGGGCGCTAGAGCGCAATTTAGATTTTTGGGGTTTGGTTTTTTTACCAAAGTGTGCTGTCACAGTTTTTCTATGTGTGTATAAAATTTGGTGAGTTTTGAAGCATGTTAAGGGGGGCAAAGTAGTGCGCAAAGCTGCGGAATAATAATAAACCTTACAATTTCAATAGGTTCCTTTGTACCTGTACAATGGACTCCCACAGGGAGTCCTTTATACAAGGTACATGCGAACCCTAATTAGCTAACCTCAATGAACCCAAAAATACATTAAAATAAGTATATTCTCACTAACAGTAAGTGCACTTTTCTTGGTAGAAAAAAAAGAGACCTTTTTGCTCAATATGTTGAAAAATATTCTTAAATGAAGTAAATGCTAGTGCCATTATCTTGACATAATGATATGCGCTCGGCATTACATTTCTTGAAACCAGCAAACTTATACTAAAAACTAATTTATTGTTCTTAATAGAAAGGCAACAAGGCAAGCGCTTGTTACTCTCGGGGTCTCCTAGCCGCTCAGGCGAATCATATTGTCTAAAAATGCATTTTTCCATGGATAACATGACATCATCGCACCAAGTGCGTGCTCTTTCAGTCAATTAGTGCGCGTATATACCAAATGTTTTTTTTTTTGTAATTTTGGAAGAATTTATCTGAATATGCATGAACTATTTCTGTTCAAAATTGTTAGAAATGTTAAATGTTTAAATATTAACTGTCAGTTTACTGTACTGTGCCAACTGTACTACTATATGAGTACGTGTTTTCTATTGTTTCATTGAAAATAAAACAGCAAAGTCCATTTGGCCGTCACAATGGAGTCTTCTTGAGGGCTACCTGGTGTACGTCACGCGTGGTGATGAGTTGCGGGTTAGACAGAAGGTTCCGGCGGTAATGGTGGTAGTCGTTCTTTCGGTGATGTCATCCCTGGCAAGGTATTCCTCTCAGACCCGACCAGTCTGCTCCCGTCAGAGGCCCCCTGCGGTAACTCGAGCCGCCTTAAAAGTCTCGGGGCCGAAGCGCCGGTCACTTGCAGACAAGGACGTTATTTATTTTCTCTGGAGGAGATTCAACACCTCCTGTGGAGACATCGGAGAGGTTGTTGAGAAGCTCTTCGGGGGCGCCATTAATCACCGTCCACACGGGTTTGTGTCAGAATAATTGTATCTTAAGTTATCACAAAATTTTGCGTTTCCATGAGTTCCCGGCGAGCAGACAAAAGCTGTCTTTGTAACTCCACTGTGTGGGATGGGAAGCGACGTGAAGGTGTCGGTTTCTTTCATGTATTGTTAATCCACAGGAAGATTTGGTTTTGACCCGGAATCGACAAAAGCGGAAAGGAAGCAGGACCCGACCCCCCCCTCCGGGCACCTTTTCTTTGAACTGTTTTGTGACCAAAGGCAGCGGCTGTTTACGACCCACCTCCCTTTGGAAACAGCTGTTGCCATGTAATCAGGTAAAGTCCAAATAGGCGTACAATCTTTCGTCAGAGCGTGGTGGGACACTGTACAAGGGTATTGGTGTACGCGTTTCTCCTCATTGAGCCAAATTTAATTCGGTCTCTGTTTAATTCCTTGCTTCTTTGTCTGTTTAATAGATGTCATCAGTGTTTGAACCTGACAGTTTGTCACCCATGTGGACTAGGGTTGTACGGTATACCGTATAGTACCGCGATACTAAATAATCATATTCGGTACTATACCGCCTCTGAAAAGTACCGGTCCCCCCCCCCCAACGCGCCCCTTTGTCGTCACGTCGTGTCATTGCTGGGTTTACGAGCAGAGGAGCATGTTCGGCAGCGCACAATCACAGAGTACTTACAAGCAGACACAGTGTGTAGACAGAAAAGGGAGAACGGATGAATTTTGGCTTAAAAACTGACAATAAAGGTGAAGTTATAACACTGAAACGCCCTCAGGAAGAGGTGCTTTAAGACATGGCTAGCTAGCTAGCGGCTAAAGTCCAGCCCTAGTCTGCAGTGTTTTAGCTACTTCTAAATCACTAATCATCGCCTCCGTGATGACAAATAAAGTAAGTTTCTTACAAGTATCATCCCTGCAGGACAAGGAATAGCTAAACATGCTTCACTACACACCGTAGCTTACCGGAGTCACAATGTAAACAAACGCCATGGGTGGATCTACACCTAACATCCACTATAATGATACCAAGTACAGTAGCATATCTAGTCGATACTACTATGATTACGTCGATATTTTTTGGCGTCACATCGTCTTCTTTCGTTTTTTTTAATAATAATAAAGCAACCAGACTGTCACAAATCGGCGGCCTCGAATTCTGACCGGAAAGCGGATCTTAGCAGACCCATTGCGGAGTAAAGTGAACTGAAGGGAACGTCTCCCCTGCGCTCCTCTACTACGGTCTTCACCGGAGCAGAACAGCAGGACAGGTGTAACAACCGCATTATTACCTGTCGCTCTTTATAACTCCTTGTGCAGATCTGAATGCTTATTATTGAAATGTTTACCTAAGTTTGAAGCAAAGGTGGTAATACTTATCGCCACGTTTGACGAGGCGGGTTTTAAAGCAACACTTGAAGCGCGGCGCGTCCTTGCTTAAAGCGTCTTTATTGTTAGTTTTGAAGCCCAAATACCTCCATATTGTGCTTCTTTATTAACCAGTAGAATTGTGTTTTTTTGCCATTCTTCCCCACCACGATGTTATAGTGAGGTCAGTGAGTGAGTGGGCGAGTACAGAGAGAGAGGCGCGCACGCACTGCGCAGTAGAGTGATGAATGGGTCCGGGTGTGTCCCGCAAAACTAATAATAAAGCAACCGGATCTGCAATATATTTATCTGTACAGTAATCTACTTAATTATATCTGCACCTTATTGCTTTGTTATCCTGCACTACAACGAGCTAATGTAACAAAATTCCCTTCTTATCCGTACTGTAAAGTTCAAATTTGAATGACAATAAAAGGAAGTCTAATTGCTTGTATGTACTCTGCTTAGGGCCCCAATTGAGTCTGGGTCAGAGCCTGGTCTCAAGTTTTAAAGTAGATGTGTTTTCATCAATATACTCGAGCTCTTACACGATCTAACATTCACTGTTTGCTTTTTAGCCTGCTTGAAAACAGTGCAGTTTTTGGTCCATTTCTTTTGAATGAGTTACACATTTTTGTGGAAAAAAACTAACAAACAACACAAATAAAACACAATATTTTCAAGGTAAAAAACGATTTTCAAGGTAAAAAACGATTTTCAAGGTAAAAAAAACAACGATTTTCAAGGTAAAAAAAAAACGATTTTCAAGGTAAAAATCGATTTTCAAGGTAAAAAACGATTTTCAAGGTAAAAACCCAATTTTTAAGGTAAAAACTGATTTTCAAGGTAAAAATTGATTTTCAAGGTAAAAAAACAATTTTCAAGGTAAAAAACGATTTTCAAGGTAAAAAAAAAACGATTTTCAAGGTAAAAAACGATTTTCAAGGTAAAAAACGATTTTCAAGGTAAAAACTAAATTTCAAGGTAAAAACTGATTTTCAAGGTAAAAAAACGATTTTCAAGGTGAAAAAACGATTTTCAAGGTAAAAAAACGATTTTCAAGGTAAAAACGATTTTCAAGGTAAAAAACGATTTTCAAGGTAAAAAACGATTTTCAAGGTAAAAACTAAATTTCAAGGTAAAAACTGATTTTCAAGGTAAAAAACGATTTTCAAGGTAAAAAAAAACGATTTTCAAGGTAAAAAACGATTTTCAAGGTAAAAAACGATTTTCAAGGTAAAAACTGATTTTCAAGGTAAAAATGGATTTTCAAGGTAAAAAACAATTTTCAAGGTAAAAAACGATTTTCAAGGTAAAAACTAAATTTCAAGGTAAAAACTGATTTTCAAGGTAAAAAACGATTTTCAAGGTAAAAAAAACAATTTTCAAGGTAAAAAACGATTTTCAAGGTAAAAAACGATTTTCAAGGTAAAAACTGATTTTCAAGGTAAAAATGGATTTTCAAGGTAAAAAACAATTTTCAAGGTAAAAAACGATTTTCAAGGTAAAAAACCAGATTTTCAAGGTAAAAGACGATTTTCAAGGTAAAAAATTATTTTCAAGGTAAAAAATGATTTTCAAGGTAAAAACTAAATTTCAAGGTAAAAACGATTTACAAGGTAAAAACTAAATTTCAAGGTAAAAACTGATTTTCAAGGTAAAAAACTAAATTTCAAGGTAAAAACTGATTTTCAAGGTAAAAAAAACGATTTTCACGGTAAAAAACAATTTTCAAGGTAAAAACTAAATTTCAAGGTAAAAACTGATTTTCAAGGTAAAAAACGATTTTCAAGTTAAAAAACGATTTTCAAGGTAAAAACAAAAGATTTTCAAGGTAAAACACTGATTTTCAAGGTAAAAAACGATTTTCAAGGTAAAAAACGATTTTCAAGGTAAAAACTAAATTTCAAGGTAAAAACGATTTTCAAGGTAAGAACTAAATTTCAAGGTAAAAACTGATTTTCAAGGTAAAAAAACATTTTCAAGGTAAAAAACCATTTTCAAGGTAAAAAAACAAACGATTTTCGAGGTAAAAAACGATTTTCAAAGTAAAAAACGATTTTCAAGGTAAAAACTGATTTTCAAGGTAAAAATGGATTTTCAAGGTAAAAAATAATTTTCAAGGTAAAAAACGATTTTCAAGGTAAAAAACCAGATTTTCAAGGTAAAAGACGATTTTCAAGGTAAAAAACGATTTTCAAGGTAAAAAACGATTTTCAAGGTAAAAACTAAATTTCAAGGTAAAAACGATTTTCAAGGTAAAAACTAAATTTCAAGGTAAAAACTGATTTTCAAGGTAAAAAACTAAATTTCAAGGTAAAAACTGATTTTCAAGGTAAAAAAACGATTTTCAAGGTAAAAAACGATTTTCAAGGTAAAAAACAATTTTCAAGGTAAAAACTAAATTTCAAGGTAAAAACTGATTTTCAAGGTAAAAAACGATTTTCAAGTTAAAAAACGATTTTCAAGGTAAAAACAAAAGATTTTCAAGGTAAAAAACTGATTTTCTAGGTAAAAAACGATTTTCAAGGTAAAAAACGATTTTCAAGGTAAAAACTAAATTTCAAGGTAAAAACGATTTTCAAGGTAAAAACTAAATTTCAAGGTAAAAACTGATTTTCAAGGTAAAAAACGATTTTCAAGGTAAAAAACGATTTTCAAGGTAAAAAAAAACAAACGATTTTCGAGGTAAAAAACGATTTTCAAGGTAAAAAACGATTTTCAAGGTAAAAACTAAATTTCAAGGTAAAAACTGATATTCAAGGTAGAAAACGATTTTCAAGGTAAAAAACGATTTTCAAGGTAAAAACTAAATTTCAAGGTAAAAAACGATTTTCAAGGTAAAAAACGATTTACAATGAATGACTCCTACTTTGCCGAAATTCATTCATCGCAGCCATGTCCGGAACCAATTAACAGTGATAAACAGAGAATTACTGTATTTAGGGTTGTACGCTATACCGGTATTAGTATAGTACCGCGATACTAATGAATAATTTTGGGTATTATACCGCCTCTAAAAAGTAGCGGTCCGCCACTACAGCGAATGCTGGTTTTGAGGAGGATATATACTGAAAGTTTAGCACGACAGCATCACACAATGTGCATATTTATGGAGTATGATGTTCATGAAAGGGACTAATGGAACCCAAAATACACAAGCAATGTGTGTGTGTGTGTGTGTGTGTGTGTGTGTGTGTGTGTGTGTGTGTGTGTGTGTGTGTGTGTGTGTGTGTGTGTGTGCCCATAACACATTTATATATACTGTATATATATGTGTGTGGGTGTACATAGTTATCATATTTATGTGCCAGGCTTTAATGTGAATGCCGGAGCGATGGCTCTCAGCCAACATCTACTTGCAAACTCACACCACTACTGAAGCTGTTGCAGTGATTAAAAGGGACTTTTTTATTTAAAAAATAAATAAATAAATAAATCCTCACAAATTGTTTGTGAAGATTGACGTTTAAAGTGCGGTGAAAACATCCAGGATTTGTTTTGGAGCGCCGGCCAGATCTTGGGTTTGTTTGGATTTTAAAACTAAATACATTTAATGAATTAATTGTCAACAGACATCAACACGAGCCATGTTTTAAGTGTACAAAGAAGTTAAGCAATAAATAAATACTCTTTACTCTTAATCTTAATGACAAATAAAACATTTCAGTTTAAAAAAATAAGTCACACTGATGCTTTAAAACAATAAAACAACACTTTATAAACATTTACTTTACAGACTGTGGAGGGGGGGCGTGGCCTGCGGACCTGCAGCGAAGCGGGGTGCGCCAGGACCGGCTTCGAGATCAGCGACAGGTGCGTAGATGGCCCACCTGGGCCTGCTTATCTAATCACCTGTCGCTCTGTTAAAAGGCGGCAGCCGGGGAGGAGGGAGGAGTTGGAGTTGGAGTGGGAGCAAGAGCAAGCAGGAGACAAAAAAGGACAATTGCTGAAAAGCACCTAAGAGACTTTATTGAAAATAAAACAGTGTTCTAAAACCTGAAAAGGAGCTGTCAAGTCGGTGATTGGTGGTCCGAGGAACCCGGAGGGAAGAAACCTCCACACAGACATAAGTGTATAATAAAAGCCATGTCGCAGTCGCTCCTCTCGTATTTCTTTTTTTTTTTTTTTTAACTGTCACACAAGTGTAAAAAGAAGTTAACCACTGCAATAGTCTAACATTAAGATGATAAAAACCCTCTTAGACTATTATTTAATGATTAATACAATACATATTTGCTGCACACTCTTTTAATTTTTTCCACATTTTGAACAGTCACACCAGCGTTAAGCAATAAGTAAATACTCTTTACCCTTAATCTGAATGACGAATAGAACATTTCAGTTTAAAAAATAAGTCACACTGATGCTTTAAAACAATAAAACAACACTTTGTATAAACATTGACTTTACAGACATGAGTGCATAATAAAAGCCATGTCACAGTCGCTCCTCTCGTATTTCATTTTTAATTAATTTATAACTGTCACACAAGTGTAAAAAGAAGTTAACCACTGCAATAGTCTAACATTAAAATAATAGACTATTGTCTCTTTGTTTTTTAGTCTTTTTCTCTGCGTGTCTCTCTCTCGCTCCAACTCCTACCACGTGTCTCTGTCCGGCTGCTGCTAATTAAGGCGACAGGTGTTTAGATAACAAGCCCCAGCTGGGCAATCTACTCACCTGCCGCTGCTTCGAGGCCGGTCCTTAAACACCCGGCTCCGCGGCAGGCCCACAGGCCACGCCCCCCTCCACAACTACTATGATTACGTTGATATTTTTTGCCATCACAACATTTTCTTTCGTTTTTAAAAAATGTATATTTTGTTTATAAACTCAGGAAATACATCCCTGGACACATGAGGACTCCGGCTCCAACTCCAACCACGTGTCTCGCTCCGGCTGCTGCTAATAAGGGCGACAGGCATACTTGCCAAACCCTCCCGATTTTCCTGGGAGACTCACGAATTTCAGTGCCCTTCCCGAAAATCTCCCGGGGCAACCATTCTCCCGAATTTCTCCCGATTTCCACTCGGACAACAATATTGGGGGCGTGCCTTAAAGACACTGTCTTTAGCGTCCTCTACAACCTGTCGTCACGTTCAAGTTGTCTAGTATGTTCACTATTTTATTTAAGGACAAACTTGCAATAAGAAACATATGTTTAATGTACCCTAAGATTTTTTTGTTAAAATAAAGCCAATAATGCCAGTTTTTGCGGTCCCCTTTATTTAGAAAAGCACCGAAAAGTATCGAAATAATTTTGGTACCGGTACCAAAATATCGGGACAACACTAACTGTAATACATTCTGTACTGTACTACGGAACACTGTTTTGTTATTTGCCAGAGTACCGTCCCCTTTTATACTGAGATTAGTTCTTCCAAACAACACAACATTTAGGGCTAATTTGATTTAAAGTGGCGGTTATACACTTTAAATTGACTTTTTTTTTTTTTTTTTTGCTCCAGTAGCTACAAATCAACTGTGATCAACCTGCATTTCACCCCGAAAATGTCACGTTTTATTGCAGAAAAATACCGGTTCCCCTTTTTTTTTAACAGGCATGACGTGTCTCGGCCCGGCTGCTGCTAATAAGGGCGACAGGTGATTAGATCACCAGCCCCAGCTGGGCTATCCACTCACCCGCCGCTGGCTTCGAGGCCGGTCCTTACACACCCCGCTCCACTGCAGGCCCGCAGACCACGCCCCCCTCCACATTTACTATTTTATTTAAGGACAAACTTGCAATAATAAACATATGTTTACTGTACCCTAAGATTTTTTTGTTATAATAAAGCCAATAATGCCATTTTTTGCGGTCCCCTTTATTTAGAAATGTACCGAAAAGTATCGAAATAATTTTGGTACCGGTACAACACTAACTGTAATACATTCTGTACTGTACTATGGAACACTGTTTTGTTATTTGCCAGAGTACCGTCCCCTTTTATACTGAGATTAGTTCTTCCAAACAACACAACATTTAGAGCTAATTTCATTTAAAGTGGCGGTTGTACACTTGAATTTGACTTTTTTTTTTTTGCATTAACCTGCATTTCACCCCCGAAAATGTCACTTTTTTTTTTTTTTTGTTGTTGCAGAAAACATTCCCATTCAGAACAATCTCTCAGCAGCGAGAGTCAAGCAACACGTCCCCGCAAAGTCGTAAGTACAGACTTTTTACTCCATGAACTCATTCCAGGATCAGCAGATGGTTTGCGGGTGAGTCACAGAGTCCTGTGAGTTAAGAAGCACCGCCACGAACAAGAGAGCGTGAGTCACACTCAGGTTAGGATAAAGGCAGCAGAGATATTTGGCATTGTTTGGAGGGAAAAAACAACCTTTGACGTGGTTATGATCACTCCAGATAATTACTTGTAAGCTAAAACAATCAATCTAAGCGGTTTCCTTTCATAGGTACCGCACCTTCATGTGGAAAACAAAAAAACAAAACACAAATGGAATGAAGACAAATGACTCCAACGTACATCAGCACAAAAAAGAAACCAGACCAGCATTTGCCTGTGCCAAAGCCTTTTCAGCGAGAGTGCAGCCATCGACTGGTTAAAAGGCTACGCCAATCAATACAAAGTTGTTTTGGGCGCCGGCGCTATTATATTAATGTCATTCTGAGAAATAGGCGCTGGCTTAGGTGGCTTGTCGGCCAGCCTGTTTGGTCCCGTTTAGCTGCACAAGTAATAGGAGCACTGTCGCAGATTGCTGGCCCTTTTCCAAATGAATCAAATGAGGATTTTGCTGGAGTACCGCAAAGACTTGTTTGTACGTGTAATAAAAAATAAATAAAATTAAAGCTGCAAGCAGCGATGGACGGGACCGACTTTGACGGTACATAAAATCCAAACCGGAACAGTAATTAAAACTCTTTGGTCAACTTTTAATCAGAATGGTTCAATCTCTCTCCTGTGCTAGTTTGAAGCCGACACGACAAACGCGCTCAGAGGAGATAATGTTGGAAAAAAGGTGACCGGTTTTTACAAAACTTTTGTTTTGAAGGGGGAATTGCAAACGTCCTGTTGATTTTTGCTGTGGGTTGTCAAACTATGAAATGTAGGTCTAAGTGAGACCTACATAGAGGCTTTTGTTTCATGTCTCTAAGACATTCCTACTGGAAGTTACAGGCAGTTTTGTCTGAGTTTTCGTCCTAGGAGCAGTTGTGTCTGTGTTTTCTTCCTAGGGGGCGAGTTTTGGGGTTGGGTTTTTTATTAGATCGCAATTTTTGCCAGTCCTGATGTGTGTGTCCAGTTTGGTGAGTTTTGAAGCATTTTAAGGGGGTCAAATTACAGCTCAAAGAGGCAAAAGTGACTGTTTTTAGTAAACTTTTGTTTAGAAGGGGGATTTGCTAACTTCCTTTTGGAATTGCTAATTTCCTGTTGATTTTTGCTGAAGGATGTTAATGTATGAAATGTAGGTATAAGTGAGACCTACATAGAGGTTTTTGTTTCATGTCTCTAAGACATTCCTACTGGAAGTTACAGGCAGTTTTGTCTGAGTTTTCTTCCTAGGAGCAGTTGTGTCTGTGTTTTCTTCCTAGGGGGCGAGTTTTGGGGTTGGGTTTTTTATTAGATCTCAATTTTTGCCAGTCCTGATATGTGTGTCCAGTTTGGTGAGTTTTGAAGCATTTTAAGGGGGTCAAATTACAGCTCAAAGAGGCAAAAGTGACTGTTTTTAGTAAACTTTTGTTTAGAAGGGGGATTTGCTAACTTCCTTTTGGAATTGCTAATTTCCTGTTGATTTTTGCTGAAGGATGTTAATGTATGAAATGTAGGTATAAGTGAGACCTACATAGAGGTTTTTGTTTCATGTCTCTAAGACATTCCTACTGGAAGTTACAGGCAGTTTTGTCTGAGTTTTCTTCCTAGGAGCAGTTGTGTCTGTGTTTTCTTCCTAGGGGGCGAATTTTGGGGTTGGGTTTTTTATTAGATCGCAATTTTTGCCAGTCCTGATGTGTGTGTCCAGTTTGGTGAGTTTTGAAGCATTTTAAGGGGGTGAAATTACAGCTCAAAGAGGCAAAAGTGACTGTTTTTAGTAAACTTTTGTTTTGAAGGGGGATTTGCTAACTTCCTTTTGGAATTGCTAATTTCCTGTTGATTTTTGCTGAAGGATGTTAATGTATGAAATGTAGGTATAAGTGAGACCTACATAGAGGTTTTTGTTTCATGTCTCTAAGACATTCCTACTGGAAGTTACAGGCAGTTTTGTCTGAGTTTTCTTCCTAGGAGCAGTTGTGTCTGTGTTTTCTTCCTAGGGGGCGAGTTTTGGGGTTGGGTTTTTTATTAGATCTCAATTTTTGCCAGTCCTGATGTGTGTGTCCAGTTTGGTGAGTTTTGAAGCATTTTAAGGGGGTCAAATTACAGCTCAAAGAGGCAAAAGTGACTGTTTTTAGTAAACTTTTGTTTAGAAGGGGGATTTGCTAACTTCCTTTTGGAATTGCTAATTTCCTGTTGATTTTTGCTGAAGGATGTTAATGTATGAAATGTAGGTATAAGTGAGACCTACATAGAGGTTTTTGTTTCATGTCTCTAAGACATTCCTACTGGAAGTTACAGGCAGTTTTGTCTGAGTTTTCTTCCTAGGAGCAGTTGTGTCTGTGTTTTCTTCCTAGGGGGCGAATTTTGGGGTTGGGTTTTTTATTAGATCGCAATTTTTGCCAGTCCTGATGTGTGTGTCCAGTTTGGTGAGTTTTGAAGCATTTTAAGGGGGTGAAATTACAGCTCAAAGAGGCAAAAGTGACTGTTTTTAGTAAACTTTTGTTTTGAAGGGGGAATTGCTAACTTCCTGTTGGAATTGCTAATTTCCTGTTGATTTTTGCTGAAGGATGTTAATGTATGAAATATAGGTCTAAGTGAGACCTACATAGAGGTTTTTGTTTCATGTCTCTAAGACATTCCTACTGGAAGTTACAGACAGTTTTGTCTGAGTTTTCTTCCTAGGAGCAGTTGTGTCTGTGTTTTCTTCCTAGGGGGTGAGTTTTGGGGTTGGGTTTTTTATTAGATCACAATTTTTGCCAGTCCTGATGTGTGTGTCCAGTTTGGTGAGTTTTGAAGCATTTTAAGGGGGTCAAATTACAGCTCAAAGAGGCAAAAGTGACTGTTTTTAGTAAACTTTTGTTTAGAAGGGGGATTTGCTAACTTCCTTTTGGAATTGCTAACTTCCTGTTGGAATTGCTAATTTCCTGTTGATTTTTGCTGAAGGATGTTAATGTATGAAATATAGGTCTAAGTGAGACCTACATAGAGGTTTTTGTTTCATGTCTCTAAGACATTCCTACTGGAAGTTACAGACAGTTTTGTCTGAGTTTTCTTCCTAGGAGCAGTTGTGTCTGTGTTTTCTTCCTAGGGGGCGAGTTTTGGGGTTGGGTTTTTTATTAGATCACAATTTTTGCCAGTCCTGATGTGTGTGTCCAGTTTGGTGAGTTTTGAAGCATTTTAAGGGGGTCAAATTACAGCTCAAAGAGGCAAAAGTGACTGTTTTTAGTAAACTTTTGTTTAGAAGGGGGATTTGCTAACTTCCTTTTGGAATTGCTAATTTCCTGTTGATTTTTGCTGAAGGATGTTAATGTATGAAATGTAGGTATAAGTGAGACCTACATAGAGGTTTTTGTTTCATGTCTCTAAGACATTCCTACTGGAAGTTACAGGCAGTTTTGTCTGAGTTTTCTTCCTAGGAGCAGTTGTGTCTGTGTTTTCTTCCTAGGGGGCGAGTTTTGGGGTTGGGTTTTTTATTAGATCTCAATTTTTGCCAGTCCTGATGTGTGTGTCCAGTTTGGTGAGTTTTGAAGCATTTTAAGGGGGTCAAATTACAGCTCAAAGAGGCAAAAGTGACTGTTTTTAGTAAACTTTTGTTTAGAAGGGGGATTTGCTAACTTCCTTTTGGAATTGCTAATTTCCTGTTGATTTTTGCTGAAGGATGTTAATGTATGAAATGTAGGTATAAGTGAGACCTACATAGAGGTTTTTGTTTCATGTCTCTAAGACATTCCTACTGGAAGTTACAGGCAGTTTTGTCTGAGTTTTCTTCCTAGGAGCAGTTGTGTCTGTGTTTTCTTCCTAGGGGGCGAATTTTGGGGTTGGGTTTTTTATTAGATCGCAATTTTTGCCAGTCCTGATGTGTGTGTCCAGTTTGGTGAGTTTTGAAGCATTTTAAGGGGGTGAAATTACAGCTCAAAGAGGCAAAAGTGACTGTTTTTAGTAAACTTTTGTTTTGAAGGGGGATTTGCTAACTTCCTTTTGGAATTGCTAATTTCCTGTTGATTTTTGCTGAAGGATGTTAATGTATGAAATGTAGGTATAAGTGAGACCTACATAGAGGTTTTTGTTTCATGTCTCTAAGACATTCCTACTGGAAGTTACAGGCAGTTTTGTCTGAGTTTTCTTCCTAGGAGCAGTTGTGTCTGTGTTTTCTTCCTAGGGGGCGAGTTTTGGGGTTGGGTTTTTTATTAGATCGCAATTTTTGCCAGTCCTGATGTGTGTGTCCAGTTTGGTGAGTTTTGAAGCATTTTAAGGGGGTGAAATTACAGCTCAAAGAGGCAAAAGTGACTGTTTTTAGTAAACTTTTGTTTTGAAGGGGGAATTGCTAACTTCCTGTTGGAATTGCTAATTTCCTGTTGATTTTTGCTGAAGGATGTTAATGTATGAAATATAGGTCTAAGTGAGACCTACATAGAGGTTTTTGTTTCATGTCTCTAAGACATTCCTACTGGAAGTTACAGACAGTTTTGTCTGAGTTTTCTTCCTAGGAGCAGTTGTGTCTGTGTTTTCTTCCTAGGGGGTGAGTTTTGGGGTTGGGTTTTTTATTAGATCACAATTTTTGCCAGTCCTGATGTGTGTGTCCAGTTTGGTGAGTTTTGAAGCATTTTAAGGGGGTCAAATTACAGCTCAAAGAGGCAAAAGTGACTGTTTTTAGTAAACTTTTGTTTAGAAGGGGGATTTGCTAACTTCCTTTTGGAATTGCTAACTTCCTGTTGGAATTGCTAATTTCCTGTTGATTTTTGCTGAAGGATGTTAATGTATGAAATATAGGTCTAAGTGAGACCTACATAGAGGTTTTTGTTTCATGTCTCTAAGACATTCCTACTGGAAGTTACAGACAGTTTTGTCTGAGTTTTCTTCCTAGGAGCAGTTGTGTCTGTGTTTTCTTCCTAGGGGGTGAGTTTTGGGGTTGGGTTTTTTATTAGATCGCAATTTTTAGCCAGTCCTGATGTGTGTGTCCAGTTTGGTGAGTTTTGAAGCATTTTAAGGGGGTGAAATTACAGCTCAAAGAGGCAAAAGTGACTGTTTTTAGTAAACTTTTGTTTTGAAGGGGGAATTGCTAACTTCCTGTTGGAATTGCTAATTTCCTGTTGATTTTTGCTGAAGGATGTTAATGTATGAAATATAGGTCTAAGTGAGACCTACATAGAGGTTTTTGTTTCATGTCTCTAAGACATTCCTACTGGAAGTTACAGGCAGTTTTGTCTGAGTTTTCTTCCTAGGAGCAGTTGTGTCTGTGTTTTCTTTCTAGGGGGCGACTTTTGGGGTTGGGTTTTTTATTAGATCGCAATTTTTTGCCAGTCCTGATGTGTGTGTCCAGTTTGGTGAGTTTTGAAGCATTTTAAGGGGGTGAAATTACAGCTCAAAGAGGCAAAAGTGACTGTTTTTAGTAAACTTTTGTTTTGAAGGGGGAATTGCTAACTTCCTGTTGGAATTGCTAATTTCCTGTTGATTTTTGCTGAAGGATGTTAATGTATGAAATATAGGTCTAAGTGAGACCTACATAGAGGTTTTTGTTTCATGTCTCTAAGACATTCCTACTGGAAGTTACAGACAGTTTTGTCTGAGTTTTCTTCCTAGGAGCAGTTGTGTCTGTGTTTTCTTCCTAGGGGGCGAGTTTTGGGGTTGGGTTTTTTATTAGATCACAATTTTTGCCAGTCCTGATGTGTGTGTCCAGTTTGGTGAGTTTTGAAGCATTTTAAGGGGGTGAAATTACAGCTCAAAGAGGCAAAAGTGACTGTTTTTAGTAAACTTTTGTTTTGAAGGGGGAATTGCTAACTTCCTGTTGGAATTGCTAATTTCCTATGATTTTTGCTGAAGGATGTTAATGTATGAAATATAGGTGTAAGTGAGACCTACATAGAGGTTTTTGTTTCATGTCTCTAAGACATTCCTACTGGAAGTTGCAGGCAGTTTTGTCTGAGTTTTCTTCCTAGGAGCAGTTGTGTCTGTGTTTTCTTCCTAGGGGGCGAGTTTTGGGGTTGGGTTTTTTATTATATCGCAATTTTTGCCAGTCCTGATGTGTGTGTCCAGTTTGGTGAGTTTTGAAGCATTTTAAGGGGGTGAAATTACAGCTCAAAGAGGCAAAAGTGACTGTTTTTAGTAAACTTTTGTTTAGAAGGGGGATTTGCTAACTTCCTGTTGGAATTGCTAATTTCCTGTTGATTTTTGCTGAAGGATGTTAATGTATGAAATATAGGTCTAAGTGAGACCTACATAGAGGTTTTTGTTTCATGTCTCTAAGACATTCCTACTGGAAGTTACAGGCAGTTTTGTCTGAGTTCTCTTCCTAGGAGCAGTTGTGTCTGTGTTTTCTTCCTAGGGGGCGACTTTTGCGGTTGGGTTTTTTATTAGATCGCAATTTTTGCCAGTCCTGATGTGTGTGTCCAGTTTGGTGAGTTTTGAAGCATTTTAAGGGGGTCAAATTACAGCTCAAAGAGGCAAAAGTGACTGTTTTTAGTAAACTTTTGTTTTGAAGGGGGAATTGCTAACTTCCTGTTGGAATTGCTAATTTCCTGTTGATTTTTGCTGAAGGATGTTAATGTATGAAATATAGGTCTAAGTGAGACCTACATAGAAGTTTTTGTTTCATGTCTCTAAGACATTCCTACTGGAAGTTACAGGCAGTTTTGTCTGAGTTTTCTTCCTAGGAGCAGTTGTGTCTGTGTTTTCTTCCTAGGGGGGGGGGGGGGGGGGGGATTTTTGGGGTTGGGTTTTTTATTAGATCGCAATTTTTGCCAGTCCTGATGTGTGTGTCCAGTTTGGTGAGTTTTGAAGCATTTTAAGGGGGTGAAATTACAGCTTAAAGAGGCAAAAGTGACTGTTTTTAGTAAACTTTTGTTTAGAAGGGGGATTTGCTAACTTCCTGTTGGAATTGCTAATTTCCTGTTGATTTTTGCTGAAGGATGTTAATGTATGAAATATAGGTCTAAGTGAGACCTACATGGAGGTTTTTGTTTCATGTCTCTACGACATTCCTACCGGAAGTTACAAGCTGTTTTGTCTGTGTTTGTTCCTAGGGGGCGCTAGAGCGCAATTTTGAGTTTTGGGGTTTGGTTTTTTGATTAGATCGCAATTTTTGCCAGTCCTGATGTATGTGTCAAATATGGTGAGTTTTAAAGCATGTTAAGGGGGTCAAATTACAGCTCAACGAGGCGGCGGAATAATAATAATAAAGAATAAAACGTTACAATAACAATAGGGTCCTCTGTCCCAAAGGGACATTGCGGTCCCTAAAAATGGGCCATTTTGCTTGTTCTGTGATATGAGGTTGTTAGAGATGTCCGATAATATCGGACTGCCGATATCATCGGCCGATAAATGCTTTAAAATGTAATATCGGAAATTATCGGTATCGGTTTCAAAAAGTAAAATGTATGACTTTTTAAAAACGCCGCTGTACGGAGTGGTACACGGACGTAGGGAGAAGTACAGAGCAGTTGCGTCTCCCAGTCATACTTACCAACCCTCCCGATTTTCCTGGGACACTCCCGAATTTCAGTGCCCCTCCCGAAGATCTCCCGGGGCAACCATTCTCCCAAATTTCTCCTGATTTCCACCCAGACAACAATATTGGGGGCGTGCCTTAAAGGCACTGCCTTTGCGTGCCGGCCCAATCACATAATATCTACGGCTTTTCACACACACAAGTGAATGCGAAGCATACTTGGTCAACAGCCATACAGGTCACACTGAGGGTTGCCGTATAAACAACTTTAACACCGTTACAAATATGCGCCACACTGTGAACCCACACCAAACAAGAATGACAAACACATTTCGGGAGAACATCCACACCGTAACACAACATAAACACAACAGAACAAATACCCAGAACCCCTTGCAGCACTAACTCTTCCGGGACGCTACAATATACACCCCCCGCTATTATTTAATATTTTTGGGTAATCACAGTGAAAATATTAATAAAATCCCACTAAATACATTTGGGATCCAAAAGGTTCCCCACTCATAAAGTGATACATTTTTATTAGTTTTTTTTAAACTTTCAACACTTAAGTTACGAGATCAACTTCAGATATATCCGTCGATTTTACGTTTGAACTATTTTTTTTATTTTTTTTACGCTCTTTTGTCAAAGAAAACTTTGATGTTTTTATATGGCAACCACACAATATATGCAATATTTTTTCCACATAAAACATTTTAAAGTGAACATTTTGAAGCAATTGGAGCCATGAATGGGTCAATAATTCATTATAACATAGATTTTTTTTTTTTTTTTTTTTTTTTTTTGGAGCAATGGCAAAAAAAATAAAAATAAAGAAAGACAAAAGAAGGAGAAAAAAACCAGCCTGCATGGCAGCTTTGTGTCAACATTGCAACTTTCTCTCGTTAGATTTCACCTCATTCCACTTTTTTAAATGTTTATTTTTTATTTTTGCAATACTATCAATTTTGCATTTTTTTGCAGAATGTGTGGCGGGCCGGTAAACAATTAGCTGCGGGCCGCAATCGGCCCCCGGGGCCGCACTTTGGACACCCCTGATGTAAACCTTTGACCGCGACTGTAGGTGTCAAGCTCGGAAAAAAAATACTGTTTTGAAGACATTTCACCCACCTCGCCCGGACCACCTTGGTAAGTACGCCGGGGGGGGGGGGGGGGGGGGGTCTGCCGTGCCAGCTGTGCAGTGGAGGATGACACAGAGGTTGAAGTGGTCACACATTTACTCAGAGTTCCTCCCTCTGGCACATGCTCTTGCCTAGGTCACACACTGCATTGCATAATGAAAAAAAAAAAAAAAAAAAAATGAAAAAAAAAAAAAAAATGAAAAAAAAAAAAAAAATGAAAAAAAAAAAAAAATGAAAAAAAAAGAAGCCGGACAACAATGAGGGGGAGGAAGAAGCCGTGCAAAAATAGCCGTATCGCAGCAGTCATCGCCCACAAACCCTCAGAGCGCCGCACCACTTCATTGCCACTAAATGAAGAGTCCCACTTCACGTGAGGGGGGGAATTACCCATCCTGATATTGCGTGGAAGAGTGCCCTTTTGTGCAGAAGGAACACGGCGTCGACGGCCATGAGCGAGGGCGCCGAATCTCTTCACCAACCCCCCCTTTGCCTCCGCTCTCCCCCCGCCATCTCCTCCAACTCCCTCCAATGGCCTGAGGGAGCTGTTAGCTCTCTGGATGCTGGCTGCTCTATTGTGAGCGCTCATTGATTACCTCACAGCCGGTCGGGCCGGTCGGCATGGGGCCCTGCCTGTCTGGCCTTCGCCAGATCGAGATCTGGGGGGGAACGGGGGGGGAAGGGGGACGTCCACCGCTTCCTGTATAGGCGCTTGTATCACGCTGCTTTCTGCCGTCTTCTCTCTGATCAATGGTGCAGACCTGCTTTAAAATAGTGCTTGACTTGCCTCCCTTCTACCGGGCGGCGGATCCATTTACCGCCTCGTTCGATACCTTGCATCACTTTTTTCAACCCGGCGATGACATTGGATACCGCACGTGTTCGTCCCACATTTAGCCCTTCCGAACAGACTATCGATCATGTGATCGTGCTTGGGCCGGAATGATCATTAAATAAAAACAATTAGTCAATCAAACGTAAATGATCAACAACATGAGAAGTTTGGCTATTTAACTGGCATGCCGGCCCCGTAAATTCAGTTCAAAACTGGGGAGGCAAAGCAATTTTGCAGAAAACAGAAAGAAGAAGAAGAACGGCTACGTGCAATCACTGCTATCATGGCCGAAGCTCCAAAACAACCAAAGAAACGAAAAGTTTTGTCTGAGGAGGCAAAAAAGAGAAAAACGGAGCTTACTCGGATAAAAGGACAGTCAGGATCAACATTGTCCCGGCGTGAGCTCAAAGGCGAGGGATTTCAGACCGATACTGCCTTATCCAATCCAATCCACTTTATTTATATAGCACATTTACACAACAAGAATGTTTCCAAAGTGCTGCACAGCCATGTTAAAAACAATATTAAAAACTAAATTAAAAACAATATTAAAAACGATATTAAAAACGATATTAAAAACAATATTAAAAACAATATTATGCTACACCAATGACTGAATAAAAACAAAGAATAAATGAATAGAAAACCAATACAGAAACAATATAAAAAATAAATATGATTAAAAACGATTTTAAAGGGTAAAACCAATTATAACAGTAAAATAGACATCAAAATGTATAAAGCTTATAAAGCTTTAGCTCTGTTCCTGCTGGACTAGTGGGTGACTTTTGATGCTCAAATCAAGATGATAATGCGAATGTTAGCTATCGGAAATGTGCGTGTTAGCAATAAATTGCCACCAGCGTGGTAGTGTCACACTGCTTACTACTTACTGATCATTAAATAAAATAATTAGTCAATCAAACGTAAATAATCAACAACATGAGAATTTTGGCTATTTAACTGGCATGCCGGCTCCTAAATTCAGTTCAAAACTTGGGAGACAAAACAATTTTGCAGCAATTTGTGCTCCCGTTGTATAGATGAACTTGGACAGATCCTTGCATTGATATTTTAAAGCTCCAAAACAACCAAAGAAACGAAAAGTTTTGTCTGAGGAGGCAAAAAAGAAAAACGGACAGTCAGGATCAACATTGTCTCGCTGCCGTGGGCTCAAAGACGAGGAATTTCAGACCGATGCTGCCTTGGCTTTGTTCCTGCTGGACTAGTGGGTGACTTTTGATGCTCAAATCAAGATGATAATTTGAATGTTAGCTATCGGAAATGTGCGTGTTAGCAATAAATTGCCACCAGCGTGATAGTTTCACACTACTTACTGATTATTAAATAAAATAATTAGTCAATCAAACGTAAATAATCAACAACATGAGAATTTTGGTGATTTAACTGGCAGGCCGGGGGCCAAATACATCATACCGGCCCCTAAATTCAGTCCAAAACTGGGGAGACAAACAATTTTGCAGCAATTTGTGCTCCTGTTGTATAGATGAACTTGGACAGATCTTTGCATTGATATTTTAAAGCTCCAAAATAACCAAAGAAACAAAAAGTTTTGTATGAGGAGGCAAAAAAGAGAAAAACGGACCTTACTCGGATAAAAGGACAATCAGGATCAACATTGTCCTGGTTTCCACTCGCTGGCATGAGCTCAAAGACGAGGAATTTCAGACCGATGCTGCCTTGGCTTTGTTCTTGCTGGACTAATAAGTGTGTTAGCTATCGGAAATGTGCGTGTTGGCAATAAATTGCCACCAGCGTAGTAGTTTCACACTACTTACTACTTACTGATCGTTACATAAAATAATTTGTCAATCAAACGTAAATGATCAACAACACGAGAATTTTGACTATTCAACTGGCATGCCGGCCCCGTAAATTCAGTTAAAAACTGGGGAGACAAAACAATTTTGCAGCAATTTATGCTCCTGTTGTATAGATGAACTTGGACAGATCCTTGCATTTACATTTTAAAGCTCCAAAATAACCAAAGAAACAAAAAGTTTTGTCTGATGAGGCAAAAAAGAAAAACGGACAGTCAGGATCAACATTGTCCCGGTTTCCACTCGCTGGCGTGAGCTCAAAGACGAGGAATTTCAGACCTTGGGATTGTTCCTGCTGGACTAGTAAGTGACTAGTAAGATGATATTGCTAATGTTAGCTATCGGAAATGTGCGTTAGCAATAAATTGCCACCAGCGTGGTAGTTTCACACTACTTACTACTTACTGATCATTAAATAAAATAATTAGTCAATCAAACGTAAATAATCAACAACATGAGAGTTTTGGCTATTTAACTGGCCAAATATATGATACCGGCCCCTAAATTCAGTTCAAAACTCGGGAGACAAACAATTTTGCAGCAATTTGTGCTCCTGTTGTATAGATGAACTTGGACAGATCCTTGCATTGATATTTTAAAGCTCCAAAACAACCAAAGAAACGAAAAGTTTTGTCTGAGGAGGCAAAAAAAAAGAAAAACGGAGCTTACTCTGATAAAAGGACAGTCAGGATCAACATTGTCCTGGTTTCCACTCGCTGGCATGAGCTCGAAGACGAGGAATTTCAGACCGATGCTTTGTTCCTGCTGGACTAATAAGTGACTAATGCTAATGTTAGCTATCGGAAATGTGCGTGTTGGCAATAAATTGCCACCAGTGTAGTAGTTTCACACTACTTACTACTTACTGATCATTACATAAAATAATTTGTCAATCAAACGTAAATGATCAACAACACGAGAATTTTGGCTATTTAACTGGCATGCCGGCCCCGTAAATTCAGTTAAAAACTGGGGAGACAAAACAATTTTGCAGCAATTTGTGCTCCTGTTGTATAGATAAACTTGGACAGATCCTTGCATTTACATTTTAAAGCTCCAAAATAACCAAAGAAACAAAAAGTTTTGTCTGATGAGGCAAAAAAGAAAAACGGACAGTCAGGATCAACATTGTCCCGGTTTCCACTCGCTGGCGTGAGCTCAAAGACGAGGAATTTCAGACCTTGGGTATGTTCCTGCTGGACTAGTAAGTGACTAGTAAGATGATATTGCTAATGTTAGCTATCGGAAATGTGCGTTAGCAATAAATTGCCACCAGCGTGGTAGTTTCACACTACTTACTACTTACTGATCATTAAATAAAATAATTAGTCAATCAAACGTAAATAATCAACAACATGAGAGTTTTGGCTATTTAACTGGCCAAATATATGATACCGGCCCCTAAATTCAGTTCAAAACTCGGGAGACAAACAATTTTGCAGCAATTTGTGCTCCTGTTGTATAGATGAACTTGGACAGATCCTTGCATTGATATTTTAAAGCTCCAAAACAACCAAAGAAACGAAAAGTTTTGTCTGAGGAGGAAAAAGAAAAAGAAAAACGGAGCTTACTCTGATAAAAGGACAGTCAGGATCACATTGTCCTGGTTTCCACTCGCTGGCGTGAGCTCAAAGACCAGGAATTTCAGACCGATGCTGCCTTGGCTTTGTTCCTGCTGGACTAATAAGTGACTAATGCTAATGTTAGCTATCGGAAATGTGCGTGTTGGCAATAAATTGCCACCAGCGTAGTAGTTTCACACTACTTACTACTTACTGATCGTTACATAAAATAATTTGTCAATCAAACGTAAATGATCAACAACACGAGAATTTTGGCTATTTAACTGGCATGCCGGCCCCGTAAATTCAGTTAAAAACTGGGGAGACAAAACAATTTTGCAGCAATTTGTGCTCCTGTTGTATAGATGAACTTGGACAGATCCTTGCATTTACATTTTAAAGCTCCAAAATAACCAAAGAAACAAAAAGTTTTGTCTGATGAGGCAAAAAAGAAAAACGGACAGTCAGGATCAACATTGTCCCGGTTTCCACTCGCTGGCGTGAGCTCAAAGACGAGGAATTTCAGACCTTGGGATTGTTCCTGCTGGACTAGTAAGTGACTAGTAAGATGATATTGCTAATGTTAGCTATCGGAAATGTGCGTTAGCAATAAATTGCCACCAGCGTGGTAGTTTCACACTACTTACTACTTACTGATCATTAAATAAAATAATTAGTCAATCAAACGTAAATAATCAACAACATGAGAGTTTTGGCTATTTAACTGGCCAAATATATGATACCGGCCCCTAAATTCAGTTCAAAACTCGGGAGACAAACAATTTTGCAGCAATTTGTGCTCCTGTTGTATAGATGAACTTGGACAGATCCTTGCATTGATATTTTAAAGCTCCAAAACAACCAAAGAAACGAAAAGTTTTGTCTGAGGAGGCAAAAAAAAAAGAAAAACGGAGCTTACTCTGATAAAAGGACAGTCAGGATCAACATTGTCCTGGTTTCCACTCGCTGGCGTGAGCTCAAAGACCAGGAATTTCAGACCGATGCTGCCTTGGCTTTGTTCCTGCTGGACTAATAAGTGACTAATGCTAATGTTAGCTATCGGAAATGTGCGTGTTGGCAATAAATTGCCACCAGCGTAGTAGTTTCACACTACTTACTACTTACTGATCGTTACATAAAATAATTTGTCAATCAAACGTAAATGATCAACAACACGAGAATTTTGGCTATTTAACTGGCATGCCGGCCCCGTAAATTCAGTTAAAAACTGGGGAGACAAAACAATTTTGCAGCAATTTGTGCTCCTGTTGTATAGATGAACTTGGACAGATCCTTGCATTTACATTTTAAAGCTCCAAAATAACCAAAGAAACAAAAAGTTTTGTCTGATGAGGCAAAAAAGAAAAACGGACAGTCAGGATCAACATTGTCCCGGTTTCCACTCGCTGGCGTGAGCTCAAAGACGAGGAATTTCAGACCTTGGGATTGTTCCTGCTGGACTAGTAAGTGACTAGTAAGATGATATTGCTAATGTTAGCTATCGGAAATGTGCGTTAGCAATAAATTGCCACCAGCGTGGTAGTTTCACACTACTTACTACTTACTGATCATTAAATAAAATAATTAGTCAATCAAACGTAAATAATCAACAACATGATAATTTTGGCAAAAGCGGCCCCTAAATTCGGTTCAAAACTGGGGAGACAAACAATTTTGCAGCAATTTGTGCTCCTGTTGTATACAAACCCCAAAACCAGTGAAGTTGGCACGTTGTGTGAATGGTAAATAAAAACAGAATACAATGATTTGCAAATCCTTTTCAACTTCTATTCAATTGAATAGACTGCAAAGACAAGATTTTTAACGTTCGAACTGGTAAACTTTGTTATTTTTTTTACAAATATTAGCTCATTTGGAATTTGATGGCTGCTACAGAATATTCAAAATAAGACTAAAAGTGAAGGGAGTAGTCTGCACCCCTACTTAGCTTTCTGGAAAACGTGGCCCCCAAAACAATTTGGTCGAAGAACTCTGCCGTGGGGTTTGTGTGACAAGATTTGATTTGTGACTCCATTTTGGTCATAAATATTACTTATTTATTATCATAACTACACGCCTGAAGGGCCACACCCGACTTACACGCCCTCAGTGTGTTTACATGTAATAAAAAACAAATTGACGTAATTTGTAGCATTTAAAAAACACTTGTAAAAACCTTAATGGGGTTTTTGCATGCAGCTTGGAATGGCTCAACATTTTGTATGGAAAAACCTTTAATAAGGGTTATGACTTTTTAAAGTTGGTATTAAAAGGTTATACCTAAATGTTTTAATGAACATTTTATTTCTTCTGGTTCTTTATTTGACTCTTTCTCCACGTTCTAATCAGCCGAATGTTCAGAAGGTTTGCATGTCCCAGCAGGCACAAGACGTTGATACAACGTTGATTATACGTACATGTCCTTTAAAGCTGACTTTGAAACAAGGTTGCAAAATAGTTGTATTTGTGAATTGAGACAACGTTGGTGTCTAACGTTGGATCAATGATGTTGATTGGGAAATGACCAACATTCAATGGTCAAATCTGTCATGATCCGTGGCCCGGATCATGTTTTGGTATTTTCGGTTAGTTTTGGACTCCCTCAGTTGCTGTTTTGTGCACCCTTGACTTTGTTTTAGTTACCATGGTTGCTTATTATTTACACCTGCCTCTGATTGGTGTTCGGGACGCTCACCTGTTCCCCGAGCACTAATCAGAGGCATTATTTAAGCCTGCCTTTGCCGGTCAGTCGACCTGGCTTCTTTGTTTGCTTCATGCTACAGTTACGTGAGTATTCCTTGTCTTTTGCCTACACTGTAAAAAAAATTCCTATTTTCATGATTAATTTACTCTAAATTTCTACTGTAATTTTTCTATTTTTTTAAAAAATAGTTTATAAAACTGTAGAATTGAAGACATTATCTGTAAATAAACAATCCGACTGTTATTTTAAGTAATATGCCAGTAATGACAAACTATGTATATTTCTATTTTTTTTACAGAAAAATACCAAATTAATTATACATAGCATTTTCTGTTTTCTTAAATTACTTTCAAATTCATGTAAAATTACAGTAATTATCTTTCATTAAATATGTAGCTTGTTATATAAAAGTCTATGTCCATACTAACAATCTAAGGTATTTTTCTGCAGAACTGTTTGCATCGTCACTTTATTAAAGGTGGTTGATTTTAATAATTTAGTAAAAATCTGTGAAATTACGATATTTTTCCGCAAAACGTTTCATGAAAATTTCTGTAAATATAATGTTTTTGATCATTATTTGGTTTACAATGTTTTACTTTAATTTTATGGTTTTCTTTTGGCAGCCGTAGCTGCTAGTAGATGACCGTTTTTTTACATAATTTTTTTTTACAGTGTAGGCTATGTGTTAGCGTTTGCTTCGAGTGCGATCGGCACATTTTTCCTCGGGCTTGTTTTCTGTTTTGGCACTTCTTTGAGTTCTACAAATAAATGATGTTCCTACCTGCACGTCCTGTCCGGAGTGGTCCGTTTGCATCCCGGGGGAACGATCCTGGCAGCAAGCTGCGACCCCCCCAGAACCCAACATTGATTAAATGTCGTCAAAAAGTATGTTGTTACAACGTTGTATTTGCGTTGTAGAATATTGGTTGGAAAATGACCAAAATTTAATGGCCAAATAACATCAGAACCCAAAATTGTCGGCTTAAGCCCCCCTAAAATATTCTTAAGCCCCCCTAAATAATTTGGTGTTAAAAAAAAAAAAAAAAAAAAAAAAAATCTATTTTATTTTTTACAAATACATGCCGACATATTCATTATAAAGTGGCCTGAATATGAGTTTAAATAAATAATCATATAACCTGTCATTATTCACTCAGTTTCCCCTCACTTCACAGTGTAAGGTAGAGAGCCCCTTTAGTGGGTCTGTATCCAATCCATTCCACTTATTCATATAGAAAATGCCCACATCACTCAAGATCCAGTCCGCTTTTTCTCTCCGACCTTGCTTGCGGTCCTTGGACTTGTTCATATACAAAATGCCCACATCACTCAGAATCCAGTCCGCATTTTCTCTGCGACCTTGCTCGCGGTCCTGCAGGTGTACGAAGCACATTAGCACACAGCACTGCAGAACAAGAACGTGAACGGATGCAAAATGGACATAAGAAACTTTTTAAAGGAAGTAAGTATTCATCACTGCTTGTAGTAAAATGTATTAGCTCCACTTTACACCAGGTCTGGGTTTGACAAAAAGTTACATTCCCGCTCTAAAACAATGCTGCTACTTAGTTAGCTAGTTAGCCTGAAATGCATCATGAAGATCCTGGTTATTTATAAAGTTAAATGTGCTTGTGCGCTACGTTCGCACGCATCCTGTGCATCTCCTGGGGGTTAAACCCCCCTGTCCTAAAAAGCTAGTGACGCCCCTGGCGCGAGCATTGTTGTTTTTGCACTTTTTGGCTTCTTGTTAAGTGACTTTTTTTGGGTGGATTCGGTCTTGCACGTGGAGGGTTTGGGTGTGGGCTTTGGTTGGTGTGGCGCTCCCGTCGGGCGGTGCATTCTGCGGCGGAGGTGCTTGGCACCAGGAGGCGGGGTTATGAGACGAGCCTCACACAGTGCGTCTTCGCAGCAGTTTTATGAACGCTCAGCACAAGAAATACGTTACACACATACAGTTGTTGACAAAATACACTGTACATTATATACCTCAGCTAACTAAACTATGGAAATGTATAATATAATTCATATAGCAATACGGTCTCACTGCACAGCAGGCCAGCAGTTAGCCGAGTCATTGTGCACAATCCATGTTGAGGCACAACGCAGTGACGCTGATCACCGCACCGTCTCTTCTCAGTATTTGAACGGCAAATGTGAAAATAAAAATAAAAATAATCTAAAACTGGTGAAGTTAAATGGAAAATAACTTTAGTATAATCACTGGATACATATAACAATTTAATTAATTTTTTTTTCTTTTTACTTTTTTTTTTCTTTCTATGATGGCAGGTGAGGCCCCGCCTCCCCTGCCTCTAGTGACTGCACGCCACTGATCAATATATATTAGGGATGTCCGATAAATGCAATATCGGAAATTATCGGTATCAGTTTTTTTATTATCTGTATCGGGTTTTTTTTCTTTTTTTTTTTTTTCTTATTAAATCAACATAAAAAACACAAGATACACTTACAATTAGTGCACCAACCCAAAAAACCTCCCTCCCCCCATTTCTTTCTGTTATCAATATTCTGGTTCCTACATTATATATCAATATATATCAATACAGTCTGCAAGGGATACAGTCCGTAAGCACACATGATTGTGCGTGCTGCTGGTCCACTAATAGTACTAACCTTTAACAGTTAATTTTACTCACTTTCATTAATTACTAGTTTCTATGTAACTGTTTTTATATTGTTTCACTTTCTTTTTTATTCAAGAAAATGTTTTTAATTTATTTATCTTATTTTATGAATTTTTTTAAAAACGACCTTATCTTCACCATACCTGGTTGTCCAAATTAGGCATAATAATGTGTTAATTCCACGACTGTATATATTGGTATTGGTTGATATTGGTATCTGTAATTAAAGAGTTGGACAATATCGGAATATCGGCTATCGACAAAAAGCCATTTTCGGACATCCCTACTTGTGAGTGTTGATGACACAGCTTTGCAACAGTTGATATTCTAGTTTCAAGCATGTTTTACTCAATATAGGTCATCAAATCTCAGCAACAAGCTGTAATATCTTACTGAGATCTTTTAGGACCAAAACCCTTAAAACAAGTAAAACACTCTAACATAAAATCTGCTTAGTGAGAAGAATTACACTACCGTTCAAAAGTTTGGGGTCACCCAAACAATTTTGTGGAATAGCCTTCATTTCTTAGAACAAGAATAGACTGTCGAGTTTCAGATGAAAGTTCTCTTTTTCGGGCCATTTTGAGCGTTTAATTGACCCCACAAATGTGATGCTCCAGAAACTCAATCTGCTCAAAGGAAGGTCAGTTTTGTAGCTTCTGTAACGAGCTAAACTGTTTTCAGATGTGTGAACGTGATTGCACAAGGGTTTTCTAATCATCAATTAGCCTTCTGAGCCAATGAGCAAACACATTGTACCATTAGAACACTGGAGTGATAGTTGCTGGAAATGGGCCTCTGTACACCTATGTAGATATTGCACCAAAAACCAGACATTTGCAGCTAGAATAGTCATTTACCACATTAGCAATGTATAGAGTGTATTTCTTTCAAGTTAAGACTAGTTTAAAAGTTATCTTCATTGAAAAATAAGGACATTTTAATGTGACCCCAACTTTGAACGGTAGTGTATATATAAGAAAAATGTTTTTAATTTATTTATCTTATTTTATTTAATTAATAAAAAAAAAGGACCTTATCTTCACCATACATGGTTGTCCAAATTAGGCATAATAATGTGTTAATTCACGACTGTATATATCGGTATCGGCTGATATCGTATCGGTAATTAAAGAGTTGGACAATATCGGAATATCGGATACCGGCAAAAAGCCATTATCGGACATTCCCTACTTTGTACCTAACGTTGTGCACACTATTTTGCAGGCAATTTTACATATTTTATTGACTTAACTGGTGGTCAATCTCATGCTCAAACCCCCCCCCCCCACCCCCCCCACCCCGGGAATGGCGTCCGTGTCGGCGCGCCCATTTAAAGCACACCAGTGAAAAATGTGTTTCCATCCTCACTCCGGTGTGAAAGACATGTCAGTCAGCAGTCAGTCCGACTTGTTTATTGCTACGCCGGTGGAGCGTTTTATAGCAGCTTGCTCGTGACAGCAGGGTGGCACCCCGAACAGGCATCACACCCCCGTGTGAACACTGGAGCTGATGTCAGCACTTACCACTGCCCCCCCCTCCTCTGCCATGTGAAGCCATGTTTCCACCAAGCGATATAGGGCAGTACTGTGTCCCATATGCCCCCTCAGAACCATTGCCCACGGCAGTAGATTTGGGTTTTTGGTCTCTTCCTTTTGTTAGAGTTACAAGTAGAGATGTCCGATAATATCCGATATTGTCCAACTCTTAATTACCGATTCCGATATCAACCGATACCGATATATACAGTCGTGGAATTAACACATTATTATGCCTAATTTTTGTTACTATACCATACTTGCCAACCCTCCCGTTTTTAGCGGGAGAATCCCGATATTCAGCACCTCTCCCGACAACCTCCCGCAGAGATTTTCTCCCGACAAACTCCCGGTATTCAGCCGGAGCTGGAGGCCACGCCCCCCTCCAGCTCAACGCGGACCTGAGACTGAGTGGGGACAGCCTGTTCTCACGTCCGCTTTCCCACAATATAAACAGCTCGCCTGCCCAAAACGTCATAACATCTAAGGCTTTTATAGAGTGCACAACTGCGCACAACAACAAGGAGACGAAGCAGAAGAACGAGGAAGTTACAGACATGGCGGCCGAAATGATATACTCATCATGAACGGAGAAGTTAAACAGGACAATACATGCCATCTAATGGATAGCCACTGGAACACTGAAATTCAAGTTTGTTTGTTTTTTTCTATGTAAATAAAATTTTAAAAAAAATACATATATATAGCTAGAATTCACTGAAAGTCAAGTATTTCATACATATATATATATATATATATATATATATATATATATATATATATATATATATTATATATATATAGTATATATATATATATATATTATATATATATATATATATATATATATATATATATATATATATCTATATATATATATATATATATGAAATATATATGAAATACTCGAGTTGGTGAATTCTAGCTGTAAATAACCACGCCCCAAAACCCCCCCCCCCACCTCCCGATATTGGAGGTCTCAAGGTTGGCAAGTATGTACTATTCTAGTACCGGTATACCGTACAACATTTTTTGCAGCAAATTCTTAAAATTCTGTCAAAGAGATGATTAGAGATGTCCGATAATGGCTTTTATTGCCGATATCCGATATTCCGATATTGTACAACTCTTAATTACCGATTCCGAAATCAACCGATACCGATATATACAGTCGTGGAATCAACACATTATTAGGGACGAGTCCCTTTGGGACAGAGGACCCTATTGTATTTCTAGTGTGTTATTATTATACCGCCCCTTAACATGCTTCAAAACTCACCAAATTGGACACACACATCAGGACTGGCGAAAATTGCGATCTAATCAAAAAAACCAAACCCAAAACTCAAAATTGCGCTCTAGCGCCCCTAGGAAGAAAACACAAACAAAACTGCGTGTAACTCCCAGTAGGAATGTCGTAGAGACATGAAACAAAAACCTCTATGTAGGTCTCACTTAGACATATATTTCATACACTGACAACCCCCAGCAAAAATCAACAGGAAGTTTGCAATCCCCCCCTTCAAACAAAAGTTGTGTAAAAACAGTCACCTTTTTTCAAAACATTTTCTCCTCTGAGCGCGTTTGTCGTGTCGGCTTCAAATTAGCACAGGAGAGAGATTGAACCCTTCTGATTAAAAGTTGATGAAAGAGTTTTAATTACTGCTCCGGTTTGGATTTTATGAGCCCTCAAAGTCGGTCCCGTCCATCGCTGCTTGCAGCTTTAATCATGCCTGATTTTGTTGTGATGCCCCGCTGGATGCATTAAAGAATGTAACAAAGTTTTCCAAAATAAATCAACTCAAGTTATGGACAAAAAAAATGCCAACATGGCACTGGCATATTTAGGGACCGAGTCCCTTCGGGACAGAGGACCCTATTGTATTTCTAGCGTTTTATTATTATACCGCCGCCTCTTTGAGCTGTAATTTGACCCCCTTAACATGCTTCAAAACTCACCAAATTGGACACACACATCAGGACTGGCAAAAATTGCGATCTAATCAAAAAACCAAACCCCAAAACTCAAAATTGCGCTCTAGCGCCCCCTAGGAAGAAAACACAAACAAAACTGCGTGTAACTCCCAGTAGGAATGTCGTAGAGACATGAAACCTCTATGTAGGTCTCACTTAGACATATATTTCATACACTGACAACCCCCAGCAAAAATCAACAGGAAGTTTGCAATCCCCCCTTCAAAACAAAAGTTGTGTAAAAACAGTCACCTTTTTTCAAACATGATCTCCTCTGAGCGCGTTTGTCGTGTCGGCTTCAAATTAGCACAGGAGAGAGATTGAACCCTTCTGATTAAAAGTTGATGAAAGAGTTTTAATTACTGCTCCGGTTTGGATTTTATGAGCCCTCAAAGTCAGTCCCGTCCATCGCTGCTTGCAGCTTTAATTATGCCTGATTTTGTTGTGATGCCCCGCTGGATGCATTAAACAATGTAACAAGGTTTTCCAAAATAAATCAACTCAAGTTATGGACAAAAAAAAATGCCAACATGGCACTGGCATATTTAGGGACCGAGTCCCTTCGGGACAGAGGACCCTATTGTATTTCTAGCGTTTTATTATTATACCGCCGCCTCTTTGAGCTGTAATTTGACCCCCTTAACATGCTTCAAAACTCACCAAATTGGACACACACATCAGGACTGGCAAAAATTGCGATCTAATCAAAAAACCAAACCCCAAAACTCAAAATTGCGCTCTAGCGCCCCCTAGGTAGAAAACACAGACAAAACTGCCTGTAACTCCCAGTAGGAATGTCGTAGAGACATGAAACAAAAACCTCTATGTAGGTCTCACTTAGACCTAGATTTCATACACTGACAACCCCCGGCAAAAATTCAACAGGAAGTTTGCAATTCCCCCTTCAAAACAAAGGTTGTGTAAAAACAGTCACCTTTTTTCAAACATTTTCTCCTCTGAGCGCGTTTGTCGTGTCGGCTTCAAATTAGCACAGGAGAGAGATTGAACCCTTCCGATTAAAAGTTGATGAAAGAGTTTTAATTACTGCTCCGGTTTGGATTTTATGAGCCCTCAAAGTCGGTCCCGTCCATCGCTGCTTGCAGCTTTAATTATGCCTGATTTTGTTGTGATGCCCCGCTGGATGCATTAAAGAATGTAACAAGGTTTTCCAAAATAAATCAACTCAAGTTATGGACAAAAAAAATGCCAACATGGCACTGCCATATTTATTATTGAAGTCACAAAGTGCATTGTTTTTTTTTTTAACATGCCTCAAAACAGCAGCTTGGAATTTGGGACATGGAGGTTGAGGTGGGCGGGGTTGGGGGGGGGGGGGGGTTATATTGTAGCGTCCCGGAAGAGTTAGTGCTGAAAGTTCTATTGTGTTTATGTTGTGTTACGGTGCGGATGTTCTCCCGAAATGTGTTTGTCATTCTTGTTCGGTGTGGGTTCACAGTGTGGTGCATATTTGTAACAGTGTTAAAGTTGTTTATAAGGCAGTGTGACCTGTATGGCTGTTGACCAAGTATACCTTGCAGTCACTTGTGTGTGTGTGAAAAGCCATAGATATTATGTGATTGGGCCGGCACGCAAAGGCAGTGCCTTTTAAGGTTTATTGGCGCTCTGTACTTCTCCCTACGTCCGTGTACACAGCGGCGTTTTAAAAAGTCATACATTTTACTTTTTGAAACCGATACCGATAATTTCCGATATTACATTTTAAAGCATTTATCTCTAGTTACAAGATCTGAAAAAAAAAATTAGCAAAACACAAATGTCGTGTACATTATGGGCCTGATCAACAAAGGATTTGCGTGCACTGAAAGAAAAAAATTTGACGGTAAAATAACGGCAAAAAAAATACAGTTGCCACGTATAGGACATGTTGTTGATGTTGAATCTGTAAATTTTACAGTTGATAACTGTTTATGCTTTTGGTAAATTACTATGAAAAAAAACTGACATTAAAACAACGTCGAGAACTTGTTGAATTAGGTCCTGACGATATTAAAAACTTCTTGCAACATGCACACAGCAAAAAGTCAGTGTTCAAAAACAAGAAAACAAACTACAAAAATGAGGGGTATTTTATTTGAACTAAGCAAAATTATCTGGCAATAGAACAAGAAAATTCGGCTTGTCAAGACTTTCCAAAACAAGTAAAATTAGCTAACCTCAATGAACCCCAAAATACCTTAAAATAAGTATATTCTCACTAATAACAAGTGCACTTTTCTGGGTAGAAAAAAAAAAAGAGACATTTTTGCTCTATATGTTGAAACAATATTCTTAAATGAAGTAAATGCTAGTGCCATTATCTTGACATAATGATATGCGCTCGGCATCTTACATTTCTTGAAACCAGCAAACTTATACTAAAAGCTAATTTATTGTTCTTAATGGAAAAGGCAACAAGGCAAGCGCTTGTTACTTCTCGGGGTCTCCAAGCCTCTCAGGCAAATCATATTGTCTAAAAATGCATTTTTCCATGGATAACATGACATCATCGCGCGCAAGTGCGTGCTCTTTCAGTCAATTAGTGCGCATATATATCCAGCCCCCGCAGATCCATTTGGCTGTCATCTGTTTTAATTATGAGACACATTCGTGTCAAAATCATGATTTTTTTTTTCATGCTTGAAGTAAGAAGATATTATTACTTTAAAAAAAGTAGTTTTATACTTGTGAGTGTTGATGACACAGCTTTGCATGAGTTGGTATTCTAGTTTCAAGCATGTTTTACTCAATATAGTCATCAAATCTCAGCAACAAGCTGTAATATCTTACTGAGATCATTTAGGACCAAAACCCTTAAAACAAGTAAAACATTCTAACATAAAATCTGCTTAGTGAGAGGAATTTATCTTATCAAATAGAAAATAAGCAAATATCACCCCTTATTTAAGATATTTACTCTTACTTAGATTTCAGTTTTTGCAGTGTAAGAAGAAGAACCGACGCCTCTTAGAGTGCACTTTCAGCGTGCTAAAAATAGATTCTGTAGTCGAGATCGCATTTCTATATCGCCCATGCGAAATGTTGTTTATTATATTACATTTGATCTTGCTGCATATTTCAAAATATAAAGAAACAGCACAGGTTGGTCCGTCTGTCATGAATGTGGGCTGTCCTCCATGGTGACAGCCGGTAGAATACTGTACACACAAAAAAACACTCATTTAAATAGGGCGAGGTCTCCGCACTCACTTTTGCACCGGTTATACAATTGTACACGCTGTCTTAGTCCATCACCCCGCATCACGCCCACCTAATTACACACAGCCACTTGTTATTTAGCTCTTAAATAGATCAGGACCTAAGTATTTAACGTTATTGCTCCTTCTGCCAGTTAGTAATCATAACGTCGCCTTGAATGGTGGAAACCTCGTAGTGTCCTCCTGAGAATAAGCGTCCTCTGCAGTGGACGTTTGAGTTTTCTCAGAAGGATATTCCACAGAAGTCAAAGCCAAGTCTCTTTGTTCTGTCCAGTCCCTGGCTTTACAAACTGGACTGGTCTAACATTACACTTGGTACACATATATAAATATTTCCTGTTTTCTATCTTGCTGCGGTTGTGAGGCCCGGTTGGATGTACTGCAAATCCTCTGAAACACCTTGAACATTCAATTCACGGGGCAACGGCTCTGGTGGACATTCCTGCAGTCAGCATGCCAACCAGCAATGCCTCCCTCACAACCTTGATAAAACTGCTCATTTCAGAGTGGCTTTTTATTGTGGGGCAGCCTCAGGCACACCTGTGCAATAATCATGCCTGTTTAATCAGAATTTTGATATGCCACACCTGTGAGGGTGGTGGCAAAGAGAAAATGCTCTCACTAACACAGATTTAGACATATTTGTTAACAATACTTGAGAGGGGTAAGGTTATTTTGTGTATATAGGAAAAAGTTTTAAAATATTTGAGTTCAACTCATGAAAAAAAGAGAGCAAAAACAAAAGTGGTGCGTTTATGTTTTTTGTTTCAGAGAATATACAAAACCCAAAACCAGTGAAGTCGGCACGTTGTGTAATTTTCTAAATAAAAAACAGAATACTCAATGATTTGCCAAATCCCTTTTCAACTTATATTCAATTGAATAGACTGCAAAGACAAGATATTTAAGGTTCGAAACTGAGAAACAATTTTTTTTTTTTGGCCAGGTATGGTGAAGATAAGGTACTTTTAAAAAAAATGAATAAAAATAAAAATAAGATAAATAAATTAAAAAACATTTTCTTGAATAAAACACAGACAAGTAAAACAATATAAAAACAGTTACATAGAAACTAGTAATGAATGAAAATAGAGTAAAATTAACTGTTAAAGGTATAGTACTATTAGTGGACCAGCAGCACGCACAATCAGGTGTGCTTACGGACTGTATCCCTTGCAGACTGTATTGATATATATTGATATATAATGTAGGAACCAGAATATTAAGTAACAGAAAGAAAACAACCCTTTTTGTGTGAATAAGTGTGAATGAATGTAAATGGGGGAGGGAGGTTAAAATAAAAAATAAAAAAACGATACCGATAATTAAAAAAACGATACCGATAATTTCCGATATTGCCTTTTAAAGCATTTATCGGCCGATCTCTACTTTGAACTGTTTTAATCAAACCGATGGCTGTTTACGACCCCCCTCCCTTAGAAACAGCTGTTGCCATGTAATCAGGGAAAGTCCAAATAAAAGAGGAGGCGTACAATCTTCCGTCAGAGCGTGGTGAGACTTTACAAAGAGTACAGTCCAGACGTCTCTCCTCAACTGAGCCAAATTTAATTCTGTCTCTGTTCAATTCCTTGCTTCTTGTCTTGTTTAATAGCTGTCATCAGTGTTTGAACCTGACACTTTCTCACTTTGCATCAGTCCATCGTAGATAAGCTCGGGCCCAGCAAAGCCGGCGGCGTTTCTGGGTGTTGTTGATAAATGGCTTTCGCTTTGCGTAGTAGAGTTTTAACTTGCACTTACAGATGTAGCGACGAACTGTATTTACTGACAGTGGTTTTCTGAAGTGTTCCTCAACCCATGTGGTGATATCCTTTACTGATGTCGCTTTTTAATGCGGCATCGCCTGAGGGATCGAAGGTCTGTAATATCATCGCTTACCTGCAGTGATTTCTCCAGATTCTCTGAACCTTTTGATGGTAGTAAGTAGAAACGCAGATTGAACCGAACCGACTTGTACTGCCTGGTAAAAGCAGGACTAAGGGATAATGAATACTTCAGTGTTGTAAACTACAAACTGTTTTCATATGTTAATTTGATCCACTCCGACACAAAGCAATATGAATTAACCTTGTCATGGCACATGCCACGCTGAGAGCTGCCTTTGTTTCCCCCCGTGGATTCAGTCACTCTGCCCTTTTTCAAACACAGCGCCGATAAGAAATTATACACAGCGCCAAGTCAAGTCGGAGTCACCCCACCTATAATCCATCCATCTTGTTGGCAGCCATCTGGACACGTTATTTTGGAGAGGCCGGGGGGGTGGGGGGGTGGGGGGGGGGGGAGAGAAGCACGATTTGCCGCAAAAACGAGGACATGCGACAACAAGCCATTCTTTGAACCGCAAAATGTCAGCCGAGAAGAAGGAGTCGGCCGTTTGACGCCCCTAACAGGCCTTGACAACTGGAGATGGAGTCAGACAAAACTTGATGGATGAGCTAGAACGGATGATATTATGATCCGGATTAAAGCTAAATGGCTAAAGCTAACAATTGATAGGTCTGCAGGGCTGGGTTGCGCGATATGGACGACACAAATTATACAGATAGCGCTTTTTACACTGTTGTGACATCTTAAAGGCCTACTGAAATGTCATTTTTTTTATTAGATCCATTCTATGTGTCATACTTGATCATTTCGCGATATTGCCATATTTTTGCTGAAATGATTTAGTAGAGAACATTGACGATAAAGTTCGCAACTTTTGGTCGCTGATAAAAAAAAGCCTTGCCTGTACCGGAAGTAGCGTGACGTCGCAGGTTGAAAGGCTCCTCACATTTCCCCATTGTTTACACCAGCAGCGAGAGCGATTCGGACCGAGGAAGCGACGATTACCCCATTAATTTGAGCCAGGATGAAAGATTCGTGGATGAGGAACGTGAGAGCGAAGGAATAGAGTGCAGTGCAGGACGTATCTTTTTTCGCTCTGACCGTATCTTAGGTACAAGCTGGCTCATTGGATTCCACACTTTCTCCTTTTTCTATTGTGGATCACGGATTTGTATTTTAAACCACCTCGGATACTATATCCTCTTGACAATGAGAGTCGAGAACGCGAAATGGACATTCACAGTGACTTTTATCTCCACGACAATACATCGGCGAAGCACTTTAGCTACGGAGCTAACGTGATAGCATCGTGCTTAACTGCAGATAGAAACAGAAGAAATAAGCCCCTGACTGGAAGGATAGACAGAAGATCAACAATACTATTAAACCATGGACATGTAACCACACAGTTAATGTTGACCAGCCTGGAAAAGCCTAGCAATGCTGTTACTAACGACGCCATTGAAGCTAACTTAGCTACGGGACCTCGACAGAGCCATGCTAAAAACATTAGCTCTCCACCTACGCCAGCCCTCATCTGCTCATCAACACCCGTGCTCACCTGCGTTCCGGCGATCGACGGCGCGACGAAGGACTTCACCACGATGATCGGTGCGGTCGGCGGCCCGGAGACGGAGGAAGTCAACCCAGACAGGTGAGGACAGCGGCGTGGCGGCGGACGCCGTTGTAGCTTTCGACGACACCCCGGCCGCCATCAGAGTCGGCAAGAAACATATATTTCCCCAAAGTTAAGTACGTGACATGCACATACGTACGTTTCAAATGTTTGGAAGCCAAAGCTGTACTCACGGTAGCGCGTCTGCGTATCCAACTCAAAGTCCTCCTGGTTGTGTTGCTGCAGCCGGCCGCTAATACACCGATCCCACCTACAGCTTTCTTCTTTGCAGTCTCCATTGTTCGTTGAACAAATTGCGAAAGATTCACCAACACAGATGTCCAGAATACTGTGGAATTATGTGGTGAAAACAGACGACTTAAGCTGACAACCGTGCTATTCCAAAATGTCTGCTTCAACCCGTGACGTCACGCGCATACGTCATCATACAAAGACGTTTTCAGCCGGAAGTTTCCCGGGAAATTTAAAATTGCACTTTATAAGTTAACCCGGCCGTATTGGCATGTGTTGCAATGTTAAGATTTCATCATTGATATATAAACTATCAGACTGCGTGGTCGGTAGTAGTGGCTTTCAGTAGGCCTTTAAGCCATACTTGCCAACCTTGAGACCTCCGATATCGGGAGGTGTGTGTGGGGGGGGGCGGCGTGGTCGGGGGTGGGGGGCGTGGTTGGTACCGAGGGGCGTGGTTGGGGCGTGGTTAAGGGGAGAGTATATTTACAGCTAGAATTCACCAACTCAAGTATTTCATATATATATATATGTATGAAATACTTGACTTTCAGTTAATTCTAGCTATATATATATATATATATATATATATATATATATATATATATATATATATATATATATATATATATATATATATATATATATATATATATATATATATATATATATATATATATTTTATTATACATATAAATAAAATAAATACTTGAATTTCAGTGTTCCGGATGCTATCCAGTAGATGGCAGCATTGTCCTGTTTAACTTCTCCGTTCATGAATGAGTATATCATTTCGGCCACCGTGTTCAATGGAGAAGTCTGTTCTACAAAATGTACAGGCAACATAATTACATACCCCTTCCCCTTCGAACTGTCCTGGATGAACTTGAAATTCTTGTTTCCATTCGTTTTGGAACTTGCAAGCGTATTTCTTCATCTTGCTCGTCGACGGCGTCGCCATGGCTGTGACTTCCTCGTTCTTCTGCTTCGTCTCCTTGTCGTGTGCGCAGTTGTGCACTCTACTCTCTAAAAGCCGTAGATGTTATGACGTCATTGGGCAGGCAAGCTGTTTATATTGTGGGAAAGCGGACGTGAGAAGAGGCTGCCCCCACTCAGGTCCGCATTGAGCTGGAGGGGGCGTGGCCTCCAGCTCCGGCTGAATACCGGGAGTTTGTCGGGAGAACATTTCTGCCGGGAGGTTATCAGGAGAGGCGCTGAATACCGGGAGTCTCCCGCTAAAAACGGGAGGGTTGGCAAGTATGCTTTAAGCTGTACATCAAGCAAGAATGGGAAAGAATTCCACCTGAGAAGCTTCAAAAATGTGTCTCGTCAGTTCCCAAACGTTTACTGAGTGTTGTTAAAAGGAAAGGCCATGTAACACAGTGGTGAACATGCCCTTTCCCAACTACTTTGGTACGTGTTGCAGCCATGAAATTCTAAGGTAATTATTATTTGCAACAAAAAAAAATAAAGTTTATGAGTTTGAACATCAAATATGTTGTCTTTGTAGTGCATTCAACTGAATATGGGTTGAGTTGAGTTGAGTTGAGTTTGAGTTTATTTCGAACATGCAAGCATACAACATGATACATCACAATTTCCAGTTTCTCTTTTCAACATGTTCGAAAAGGAGTAGGAAGAAGCAGAGCTTATTTAATCCTACCCCTTTTCCTTTACATAACAGTTGCTGAAACTTTTTTTTATTCACTTCCTGTTCTCAATTTATTCACAATAAACTCCATATGTAATCACAATAAAAATAAATAAATAAATAATAGTAAGAATTTAATAATAATAATTGGTGAAGTAAGTCATATTTCATATGATGAGATAAATAAGATTACTTTAAGAATGAATGAATGAATGGATGAAATAAATTGAAAATGTTTGTCATGGTTCTTCTTCTTTGTACTTTGTAAACACTTTAAGTTTGAAGAGTTTCTTGAAGTGTATCATATTAGTACATTGTTTGATTGCTTTGCTTAATCCATTCCATCATTTAATTCCACATACTGATATACTGAAGGTCTTAAGTGTTGTACGTGCAAACAAATGTTTTAAATTACGTTTTTCTCTAAGATTATATTTCTCCTCTTTTGTTGAGAAGAATTGTTGTATATTCTTGGGTAGCAGGTTGTAGTTTGCTTTGTGCATAATTTTAGCTGTTTGCAAATTCACTATGTCGTGGAATTTCAGTATTTTTGATTCAATAAATAAAGGGTTTGTATGTTCTCTATATCCAACATTATGTATTATTCTAACTGATCTTTTTTGTAACACCGTTAATGAATGAAGTGTACTTTTGTAATTATTTCCCCATATTTCTACACAGTAGCTCAGATATGGTAACACTAGTGAGCAGTAGAGAATATGAAGTGATTTTTTGTCTAGAACATGTTTTGCTTTATTCATTATTGACGTGTTTCTTGCTACTTTATGTTGTATATTTTTTACGTGAGATTTCCAGTTCAATTTATCATCAATCATTATACCTACAAATTTGGTTTCATTTACTCTTTCAATTTCTATTCCGTCTATTTGTATTTGTGTTTGACTTTCTCTTCTACTGTTACCAAATAGCATTATTTTAGTTTTACTAAGATTCAACGATAGTCTGTTTTTGTCAAACCATCTTTTTAATTTGTTAATTTCTTCTGTTATTATTTGTATTATCTCCTGTGTGTTCTCTCCTGAACAAAACGCTGTTGTATCATCCGCAAATAATACTAACTTTAAATCTTTTGTAACTTTACAAATGTCATTTATATAGAGATTGAATAATTTAGGTCCTAATATTGATCCCTGAGGTACACCACAGGATATATTTAGCGTTGTAGACGTGTGTTCGCCTAGCTTCACGTATTGTTTCCTGTTCGTTAGATAACTTCTTATCCAGTTTAAGACTAACCCTCTGATGCCATATCGTTCTAGTTTTTTGATTAAAATATTGTGATTAATTGTGTCAAATGCTTTAGTTAGATCCATAAAAACCGCTGCTGCACATTTCTTACTGTCTATTGCATTGGTAATTTCTTCTGTAATTTCAATTAAAGCCATTGAAGTTGAGACATTAGCTCTGTATCCATATTGGTTCTCTTCGAGTATTCTATTTTTATTTATGAAACTTTCTAATCTGTTATTAAACAGTTTTTCAATGATTTTAGAAAATTGTGGAAGTAAAGAAACAGGTCTATAATTTGTAAATTGATGTTTATCTCCAGTCTTATAAATTGGTGCAACTTTAGCTATTTTCATTTTGTTTGGGAATGTACCTGTTTGAAATGATAGGTTACTAATATACATTAATGGTCCTGAGATCTCTTCAATAACCTTTTTTATCGTTTCCATATCAATTCCATTACAATCAGTTGAAGTCTTAGATTTACATTTTTTCACGATTATAACTATTTCCTCCTGTGTCACATTGTTGAAAAGGATTTGCAAAACGTTGTATTCCGTTTATATTTACATCTAACACAATTTCCCAACTCATATGGAAACGGGGTTTGTACATCGCTATATAGATTTTATGGTCCATCCCCGTTGCTGCTTTCATGAATTGCTTCCTCGTCATCAAATCAGCCTTTGATTGGAGATGCCTGTTCACGTATTGTACGCGCATCACTTCCAACTTCAAAACAAAGGCATTGGTCATCTTGACAAGCCATTTCTAGATAGGAAAGAAAATACAAAAAATCACAAGTTGACAGTCAGAGCACTGTGACATTGACTGCCCAATCTCCATGCAGGCCCCCCCTGCATCCTCCTCAAATAAAATTGAGTGACTGCTGGATGCGCTGATGTCACCGGTCATATTTGTCCCCATCAGAGCTGCTCCGACCAGGGGGAGGGGGGGCCGGGCTCGTCCTTGAGTCGCCCATTGAGCGACGACCCCTCCTCCTCCTCCTCCTTGCTGGCAATACCCCACACATGCCCCCACTGCATCAGTGTCAGGGGGCCTGCAGGCAGGAAACAACAAGGATAGCAGCCACTTCCTTCCCCTCACAGATTAGAGAAACCCGGCCCACGGGTTGTTTGACCTATGATCCGATCTTTTAGGGGGTCTTGTTGACAAATTTACAGGGTGGAAGCTAACGACCGGGCGGCCGGACTTAGGTCCATTCACTGTTGTATATACCGGAGAATTAGATTTTGGTTTACGGGTTTTGTCAGAATTACAGGAGATCATCTCTAGAGATGTCCGATAATATCGGACTGCCGATATTATCGGCCGATAAATGCTTTAAAATGTAATATCGGAAATTATCGGTATCGGTTTCAAAAAGTGAAAATGTACGACTTTTTAAAACGCCACTGTGTACACGGACGTAGGGAGAAGTACAGAGCGCCAATAAACCTTAAAGGCACTGCCTTTGCGTGCCGGCCCAATCACATAATATCTAAAATATCTATTTTCACACACACAAGTGAATGCAATGCATACTTGGTCAACAGCCATACAGGTCACACTGAGGGTAGCCGCGTAAACAACTTTAACACTGTTACAAACATGCGCCACACTGTGAACCCACACCAAACAAGAATGACAAACACATTTCGGGGGCACACCCGCACCGTAACACAACATAAAGGCGGCAACATAGGGGCGGCATGGCGTAGTGCAGGGGTCACCAACGCGGTGCCCGCGGGCACCAGGTAGCCCGTAAGGACCAGATGAGTAGCCCGCTGGCCTGTTCTAAAAATAGCTCAAATAGCAGCACTTACCAGTGAGCTGCCTCTACTTTTTTAATTATATTTATTTACTAGCAAGCTGGTCTCGCTTTGCCCGACATTTTTAATTCTAAGAGAGACAAAACTCAAATAGAATTTGAAAATCCATGAAAATATTTTAAAGACTTGGTCTTCACTTGTTTAAATAAATCCATTAATTTTTTTACTTTGCTTCTTATAACTTTCAGAAAGACAATTTTAGAGAAAAAATACAACCTTAAAAATGATTTTAGGATTTTTAAACACATATACCTTTTTACCTTTTAAATTCCTTCCTCTTCTTTCCTGACAATTTAAACAATGTTTTATTGTAAAGAATAATAAATACATTTTAATTTAATTCTTCATTTTAGCTTCTGTTTTTTAAACGAAGAATATTTGTGAAATATTTCTTCAAACTTATTATAATTAAAATTCAAAAAAAATATTCTGGCAAATCTAGAAAATCTGTAGAATCAAATTTGAATCTTATTTCAAAGTCTTTTGAATTTCTTTTAAAATTTTTGTTCCGGAAAATCTAGAAGAAATAATGATTTGTCTTTGTTAGAAATATAGCTTGGTCCAATTTGTTATATATTCTAACAAAGTGTCGATTGGATTTTAACCTATTTAAAACATGTCATCAAAATTCTAAAATTAATCTTAATCAGGAAAAATTACTAATGATGTTACATAAATTATTTTTTTAATTTTTTCAAAAAGATTCGAATTAGCTAGTTTTTGTCTTCTTTTTTTTGGTTGGATTTTGAATTTTAAAGAGTCGAAATTGAAGATAAACTATGTTTCAAAATTTAATTGTCATTTTTTTCGTGTTTTCTCCACTTTTAAACCGTTTAATTAAGTGTAAATATCATTAATTATTAATAATAACATAGAGTTAAAGGTAAATTGAGCAAATTGGCTATTTCTGGCAATTTATTTAAGTGTGTATCAAACTGGTAGCCCTTCGCATTAATCAGTACCCAAGAAGTAGCTCTTGGTTTCAAAAAGGTTGGTGACCCCTGGCGTAGTGGGTAGAGCGCCCGTGTCAGAAACCTGAGGGTTACAGGTTCGCTCCCCGCCTCTTGCCATGCCGTTGTGTCCTTGGGCAGGACACTTCACCCTTGCCCTCGGTGCCGCTCACACCGGTGGATGAATGTTGAATGAATGATAGGTGGTGGTCGGAGGGGCCGTAGGCGCAAATTGGCAGCCACGCTTCCGTCAGTCTACCCCAGGGCAGCTGTGGCTACGAAAGTAGCTTACCACCACCAGGTGTGAATGAATGATGGGTTTTTAACATGTAAAGCGACTTTGGGTACTTAGATAAGCACTATATAAATCCCGGAAGAGTTAGTGCTGCAAGGGGTTCTGGGTATTTGTTCTGTCGTGTTTATAATAATAAATAATAGTCTACCCCAGGGCAGCTGTGGCTACGAAAGTAGCTTACCACCACCAGGTGTGAATGAATGATGGGTTTTTAACATGTAAAGCGACTTTGGGTACTTAGAAAAGCGCTATATAAATCCCAGGTATTATTATTATTATTATTAATAATTAATAATTAATAATAATTAATTATTAATTATTATTAGAAAAGCGCTATATAAATCCCAGGTATTATTATTATTATTATTAATAATTAATAATTAATAATAATTAATAATACCTGGGATTTATATAGTGCTTTTCTAAGTACGACTTTGGGTACTTAGAAAAGCGCTATATAAATCCCAGGTATTATTATTATTATTAATAATTAATAATTAATAATAATTAATACGACTTAAGTATTAATACGACTTAAGTACGACTTTGGGTACTTAGAAAAGCGCTATATAAATCCCAGGTATTATTATTATTATTAATAATTAATAATTAATAATAATTAATACGACTTGAGTATTAATACGACTTAAGTACGACTTTGGGTACTTAGAAAAGCGCTATATAAATCCCAGGTATTATTATTATTATTAATAATTAATAATTAATAATAATTAATAATACCTGGGATTTATATAGCGCTTTTCTAAGTACCCAAAGTCGCTTTACATGTTAAAAACCCATCATTCATTCACACCTGGTGGTGGTAAGCTACTTTTGTAGCCACAGCTGCCCTGGGGTAGACTATTATTTATTATTATAAACACGACAGAACAAATACCCAGAACCCCTTGCAGCACTAACTCTTCCGGGACGCTACAATATACACTAGGGCTACAACTAACAACTAAGTTTATAATCGATTAATCTGTCGATTATTACTTCGATTAATCGATTAATAATAGGATAAAAGAGACAAACTACATTTCTATCCTTTGCAGTATTTTTTTGAAAAAAAAAACAGCATACGGGCACCATACTTATTTTGATTATTGTTTCTCAGCTGTTTGTAAATGTTGCAGTTTATAAATAAAGGTTTATAAAAAAAATAAAAAAAATTAATAAATACGAATCGATGACTAAATTAATCGCCAACTATTTTTATAATCGACTTAATCGATTAGTTGTTGCAGCCCTAATATACACCCCCCGCTACCCCCTGCCCCCACCCCCACCCCCACTCACACCTCAACCCCGCCCTCCCAACCCCGCCCACCTCAACCTCCTCATGCTCTCTCAGGGAGAGCATGTCCCAAATTCCAAGCTGCTGTTTTGAGGCATGTTAAAACAAAAAAAATGCACTTTGTGACTTCAATAATAAATATGGCAGTGCCATGTTGGCTTTTTTTTCCCCATAACTTGAGTTGATTTATTTTTGGAAAACCTTGTTACATTGTTTAATGCATCCAGCAGAGGCATCACAACAAAATTAGGCATAATAATGTGTTAATTCCACGACTGTATGTATTGGTATCGGTTGATATCGGAATCGGTAATTAAAAGTTGGACAATATCGGAATATCGGTTATTGGCAAAAAAGCCATTATCGGACATCTCTAATCATCTCTGTGGCAGAATTTTAAGAATTTGCTGCAACAATGTTTATTTTTTAACTGAACTCGCAGACCACCAGTTATAGCAATAGCCCAAATGATGAAAAAGAGAGGACCTAAAATAGAACCTTGTGGAACACCACTAGTATGACTAAAGAAGTTGAACAAATGACTGCATCTGAAGTAGGGTTGTACGGTATACCGGTATTAGTAAAGTATTGCGATACTAATGAATCATATTCGGTAGTATAATGCCTCTAAAAAGTACCGGTATCTCGCCGCCCTGACCCCTCATTGTCGTCACGTGGTGTCATTGCTGGTTTTACGAGCAATTGAGCATGTTCGGCAGCGCGCACACACAGAGTACTTACAAGCAGACACAGTGTGTGGACAGAAAAGGGAGAACGGATGCATTTTGTCTTAAAAACTAACGATAAAGGTGAAGTTATAACACTGAAACGCCCTCAGGAAGAGGTGCTTTAAAACATGGCTAGCTAGCTAGCGGCTAAAGTCCATCCGCAGTCTGCAGTGTTTTAGCTACTTCTAAATCACTAATCCTCGTCTCCATGGCGACAAATAAAGTACGTTTCTTACGAGGACGAGGAATAGCTAAACATGCTTCACTACACACCGTAGCTCACTGGCGTCAAAATGTAAACAAACACCATTGGTGGATCTACACCTGACATCCACTGTAATGATACCAAGTACAGGAGTGTATCTTGTCGATAATACTATGATTACATCGATATTTTTTAGCATTACAAAATCTTTTTTTGTTTAAACAAAATTCATATTATGTTTATAAACTCTGGAAATACGTCCCTGGACACATGAGGACTTTGAATATGACCAATGTATGATCCTGTAACTACTTGGTATCGGATTGATACCCAAATTTGTGGTATCATCCAAAACTAATGTAAAGCATCCAAACAACAGAAGAGTAAGTGATTATTACATTTTAACAGAAGTGTAGATTGAACATGTTACAAGAGAAAGTAAGCAGATATTAACAGTAAATGAACAAGTAGATTAATAATTCATTTTCTACCACTTTTGACAAAATAATAGGTAGATAAATGACACAATATGTTACTACATATGTCAGCAGACTAATTAGGAGTCTTTGTTTGTTTACTTACTATTAAAAGACAAGTTGTCTTGTATGTTCACTATTTTATTTAAGGACCATCTTGCAATAATAAACATATGTTTAATGTTTGGCCTAGTGGTTAGAGTGTCCACCCTGAGATGGGTAGGTTGTGAGTTCAAACCCCGGCCGAGTCATACCAAAGACTATAAAAATGGGACCCATTACCTCCCTGCTTGGCACTCAGCATCAAGGGTTGGAATTGGGGGTTAAATCACCAAAAATTATTCCCGGGCGCGGCACCGCTGCTGCCCACTGCTCCCCTCACCTCCCAGGGGGTGATCAAAGGGGATGGGTCAAATGCAGAGGACAAATTTCGCCACACCTAGTGTGTGTGTGGCAATCATTGGTACTTTAACTTAACTTAATGTACCCTAAGATTTTTTGTTATAATAAAGCCAATAATGCCATTTTTTGTGGTCCCCTTTATTCAGAAAAGTATCGAAATACATTTTGGTACTGGTACCGGTACCAAAATATTGGTATCGCAGTGTTTCCCATAAACTGCCAAGATACCTGTGGCGGTGGGGGCGTGGATATGGGCATGGCTATGGGCGTGGTCACCATGACATCATCGAATAATTTGCATAATTTACTACAATTATGTGATTTTCTCTATAAAGGCTCAAAAAATTTATACTTACTAATTAATAATAACAGTTTTGTTTTAAACGTCCATCCATCCATCCATTTTACAATATAATTACAACACTTTATGTACATATTTATATACAGATTTGAACAATAAGTTATTCACTGAAATATATTTATTAATTGTGGTTCTTACAAAAAATACATCTTATGAAATATAAAAGCTAAAATGTCTCTTAAAGCTCTGCCCCTTTAATTAGTGCATACTAAATAATTTAACTTTAGCCTACTACTACAACCATATTATTTACCAGCAACATAAAGTGAAACAGAGGCAGAGGTGTCCTGCCACAGTCAGTAACAAATAAACAGAAAACAGTAGTGGTCAAATACAAATAAGGCAACAAGAGAAGTATCCTACACTTCCACACACTCTTTTTTAATATTTTTTTAAAATTTGTGGCGGACGCAATTCTTTCGTGGCGGGCCGCCACAAATAAATGAATGTGTGGGAAACACTGGTATCGGGACAAAACTAATCTGAAGTAAACAAGCAACAATTTTAGACCCCAGTGTTCTACACTGTTAAAAAGTGATTTGGGCTTTTATTTAGTAGGACTATTGTTGTCAATTTGACAGAAATAACAACTCGGAAAGACGAG
>NC_084739.1:8668819-8753819 GCF_033978785.1 Entelurus aequoreus | reverse complement strand
GTCACAAGATGAGAGCAAACCAATCAGAGCATGATGTTTAGTATCGTGGCCACTGATTGGTACAGCCTCAAACAGCATTATTATATTGGATTAAAACAGTGTAAAGGTGACTAAACGGTGTTATGTAACGTCTAGAGCAGTGGTCCCCAACCTTTTTGTAGCTTGAAAATTTGTCCCACAGACCGGTAGGGGTGGGGGGTGGGGGTGTATTTAAAAAAAATACAAATAAAATAAAAATTTTTTTTTTTTTAATTTTTTTTACATAAATAAATACAATCATGTGTGCTTACGGACTGTATCCCTGCAGACTATTGATCTATATTGATATATAATGTATATATTGTGTTTTTTATGTTGATTTCATAAAAAAAAAAAAAAAAAAAAAAATTTTTTTTTCTTTTTTTTAAATTTCTCATGCGGCCCGGTACCAATCGGTCCGCGGACTGGTACCGGGCCGCGGCCCGGTGGTTGGGGACCACTGGTCTAGAGGACTCTCACAATTTTGTTTTACATGTTTTTTTGTAATGCTCTAGCTAAAAACATATTTGATTTACAATGAATAATTCCTGCTTGGCGTAAATTCAATTATCGCAGTCATGTCCGGAACCAATTAACAGCGATAAACGAGGGACAACTGTACACATGTTTTATGTTGAGAGCGCCATCACAGAGCCAATTAAGGTTGTTAATTAAGGTACGCCTGTAAATCCTATTAATCTGTTTAAGAAATATCTACATTTTGTCGAGAATAATTATGCTTTTACATGCAAAAAAACTTCACTAGAATATTTATTTATTTGGTTTAACTGCTATAACATGCATAGTTAAAAAAAAAAAAAAAGAGATGTATGATCATTTAACAACTTATCTTTAATATGCATCAGGTGAAACTCAAAATGTTTAAATATTTTGCAAAGTTTGTTTAATCCAGCAACTCCATTTACAAGGTGAAACTAATATATGACATAGGGCTCATAACATGCAACTCAGGGTATTTCAAGCCTCCTTTTGATATAAAACATCTCATATCAAAGCTGTAAGCTATGATAATCAAAATGATAACAAATAAAGGCTTGACATATCTCACTTTGCATTGTTTTTTTTTTAAATCACACATTAGTTCACATTTGAAGTTGAATTGCTGAAATTAATGGACTTTTGCACAATTTTTTTTTAGTTTCACCCGTATGTGTTTGTTTAGTAGGGCCACAAAAGTAGCTACCTTTTAATATGTTAGACCAGGGCATGCGGCTCTTAAGCGCCGCCCTAGTGGCACCCTGGAGCATTTTTAAAAAAGATTGAAAATGGAAAAAATGGGGGGGAAAATAAACGTTTTGTTTTAGTATGTTTTTTGTTTGAGGACAAACATGACACAAACCTTCCTAATTGTTAGAAAGCCCGCTGTTGAATATGTTTCCGTGCATGCTTCCCTGATGAGAGTATTTGGTAATCATCGTTTTGTCCTACTAATTTCGGCGGTTCTTGAACTCACCATAGTGCGGACTGTGACGCAACAGTTTGTTTACATGTACAATCTTCCACTCATTCTTTGTCTCATTTTGTCCACCAAACCTTTTATGCTGTGCGTGAATGCACAAAGGTGCGCTTTGTTGATGTCATTGACTTGTTGGAGTGCTAATCAGGCATATCCAAGCTAATCAATGCTAACATGCTATTTAGGCTAGGTGTATGTACATATTGCATCACTATGCCTCGTTTGTAGGTATATTTGAGGTCTTTTAATTTCCTTTACTTTTATCCTCTTTGTATATAATTTAGTTTTGAATGTCTCATGACAAATTATATGTATGTAATTTGCTATTATGTTAGATCCACTATGGACTGGACTCACACACTATTATGTTAGATCCACTATTTGACTGGACTCTCACAATATTATGTTAGATCCACTATGGACTGGACTCTCACAATATTATGTTAGATCCACTATGGACTGGACTCTCACAATATTATGCTAGATCCACTATGGACTGGACTCTCACACTATTATGTTAGATCCACTATTTGACTGGACTCTCACAATATTATGTTAGATCCACTATGGACTGGACTCTCACAATATTATGTTATATCCACTATCGACTGGACTCTCACAATATTATGCTAGATCCACTATGGACTGGACTCTCACAATATTATGTTAGATCCACTATGGACTGGACTCTCACACTATTATGTTAGATCCACTATGGACTGGACTCTCACAATATTATGTTAAATCCACTATGGACTGGACTCTCACACTATTATGTTAGATCCACTATGGACTGGACTCTCACAATATTATGTTAGATCCACTATGGACTGGACTCTCACTATTATGTTAGATCCACTATGGACTGGACTCTCACGCTATTATGTTAGGTCCACTATGGACTGGACTCTCACACTATAATGCTAGATCTACTATGGACTGGACTCTCACAATATTATGTTAGATCCACTATGGACTGGACTCTCACAATATTATGTTAGATCCACTATGGACTGGACTCTCACTATTATGTTAGATCCACTATGGACTGGACTCTCACGCTATTATGTTAGATCCACTATGGACTGGACTCTCACACTATTATGCTAGATCTACTATGGACTGGACTCTCACAATATTATGCTAGATCCACTCGACGTCCATTGCACCGGTCCCCTCCAAGGTTTCTCATTGTCATCCCATTGGGTTGAGTTTTTTCTTGCCCTGATGTGGGATCTGAGCCCAGGATGTCGTTGAGGCTTGTGCAGCCCTTTGAGACACTCGTGATTTAGGGCTATATAAGTAAACATTTATTGATTATTTGTTGCTATCTTGAAGGAGTTTGCATTGCCTTCGAGCCCAGATCCTTGTGTGGAGCTCAGCGAACTACAAGGATCTGGCGAGAGTCAGGTGAGGGTACACCCTGGACAAGTCATCACCTCAGTACATCCCATTTGGGTCCGGACACGGTCACTCGATATATCGCGGGTTTGTCTCTGTGCGATATAGAAAAATGACTATATCGTGATATTCGAGTATACGTTCTCACACAGTTGCTTTGAGCTGCGGGCTCTTCTCACTCTTTCTTGTCTCTCCTTCTCACAGAGACATAAAACAAGCGCACCTTCTTACATACGTCACATACTGTCGCGCGTGCAACGTCATACGCCCTCGCGGAGCAGAGAGGTAGCGGCACGGCTAACGTTAGCTGTGATGCTAGCGCAGCGGTGCGAGTGGTAATACGAGAGAAAGAAGGTGCGAATCTGGCAACAAATGAAGGAAGAATTACTTCCAAGAAAAACAGCAGGGGGTCCATCGTCTGGCGGTGGTTTGGCTTCAAGCGGGAAGATGTTGAACAGACAACCGTAATATGTCAAGTATGCGGCAAAAGCGTTCCTACAAAAAGTAGCAACACTACTAGTATGTAGCATCATTTGAAAAGTCACCCACTAGAGAATGAGGAGTGCTTGAAACTCCGCATGTCAACATCTCCGTTCGGTGCCACACCAACAAAATGCCGAAGCAATCATTTCCACATCAACACCGTATGAAAAAAATGGTCAACAACAGAAGGAGATAACGTCTGCAGGAACCTACCACATAGCGAAGAATTAGATTTCGTATTATGCAGCTCATTTTGATTTGACATTTATTGAAATATCTTGTGTGACATCATGCACAAAAGTGCACTTTATTTGTGTTAAACTATTGTAGTGGCGTTCTGTACAAAAAGTGCACTTTAATTGAGTGATATGTCATCTTAGTGACATCATGCAAAAAAGTGCACTAATAGCTTGTTTTAAAATGTCTCTGACAATCTTGCACTTTCTGTTTTGGAAATGACATGAATGTTTGTGCCACTGCTTAATAACTGTTTAATAAATACACTTTTGCTAAATTGACTTAGTTGTGATTTCCCTCTCTGCATGAAAGTTTAAAATGAGCATATATTAATGCAGTATGAACAAGAATGTTTTAATGTAGACACATAGAATCATCATACTGCTGTGATTATATGCATCAAGTGTTCATTTAAGGCTAAGGCAAAATATCGAGATATATATCGTGTATCGTGACATGGCCTAAAAATATTGAGATATTAAAAAAAGGCCATATCGTCCAGCCCTACCTCGGACCACACACGTTTGAGTCAAATCTGGCAGCTCTGGCGTTGTTTTCCCAGTATTAATGACTTATTGCTTTGATTCAAAGTCCAGTCCGGAAAAATTCCTTATTTTAGAAATCAAATCCTCCATTTTTAGGGCAAAAAAGCATCACAGTTTGCAGGAAGCGTAACAGTTGTTGTCTGTTGTTTTCTTCTTCTACTTCTTAAGGGTTCATTAACTTTTGATACATCGCCCCCTACCTTGAGGCAGAGGCACTTGCTGCCTCATGGCCTGCCTTTTCCCCGTGTGTAGCCGTGGCTGCCTCACGTCTCCTCTGCCTTGTTATTTTCACCATCCATCCATCCATCCATCTTCTTCCGCTTATCTGAGGTCGGGTCACGGGGGAAGCAGCCTAAGCAGGGAAGCCCAGACTTCCCTCTCCCCAGCCACTTCGTACAGCTCTTCCCGGGGGGATCCCGAGGCGTTCCCAGGCCAGCCGGGAGAGATAGTCTTCCCAACAGGAAACTCATTTCGGCCACTTGTACCCGTGATCTTGTCCTTTCGGTCACAACCCAAAGCTCATGACCATAGGTGACCATATTTTCACCAGGAAACACGGAATTTCCGCGATTTTGACCATGAAAAGTATCAAAATACACACGGACCACACCGAAAATCACATAGAAAAACATAGACCAAAAGAGAAATATTAAAACTTATTTAATTTAATTAGTGGATTATAAATCACAGTTTTTTTCATAGTTTGGCCGGGGGATGCGACTTATACTCTGGAGCGACTTATGTGTGAAATTATTAACACATTACCGTAAAATATCAAATAAGATAGAATAGGAAGTGGTGCATTGTCTACCTTTGGAGTTGGCAGAGTTGTTTAGAAGCGACACAGAGGAAGAAGATTTCATGGGATTTAGCGATTAGGAGTGACAGATTGTTTGGTAAACGTATAGCATGTTCTATATGTTATAGTTATTTGAATGACTCTTACCATAATATGTTACGTTAACATACCAGGCACGTTCTCAGTTGGTTATTTATGCCTCATATAACGTACACTTATTCAGCCTGTTGTTCACTATTCTTTATTTATTTTAAATTGCCTTTCAAATGTCTATTCTTGCTGTTGTATTTTATCAAATAAATTTTCCCAAAAAATGCGACTTATACTCTAGTGCAGGGGTGCCCACACTTTTTCTGCAGGCGAGCTACTTTTCAATTGATCAAGTCGTGGGGATCTACCTCATTCATATATATAATTTATATTTACTTATTCATGAAATATATGTTTTTGTTAACAAGTTAAAGGTGTTTAATGATAATACAAGCATGTCTAATACATAGTTAATATTGTTAACAAGTTAAAGGTGTTTAAAGATAATACAAGCATGTTTAACACATATAGTTAATATTGTTAACAAGTTAAAGGTGTTTAAAGATAATGCAAGCATGTTTAACACATATAGTTAATATTGTTTACAAGTTAAAGGTGTTTAAAGATAATACAAGCATGTTTAACACATATAGTTAATATTGTTAACAAGTTAAAGGTGTTTAAAGATAATGCAAGCATGTTTAACACATATAGTTAATATTGTTTACAAGTTAAAGGTGTTTAAAGATAATACAAGCATGTTTAACACATATAGTTAATATTGTTAACAAGTTAAAGGTGTTTAAAGATAATGCAAGCATGTTTAACACATATAGTTAATATTGTTTACAAGTTAAAGGTGTTTAAAGATAATACAAGCATGTTTAACACATATAGTTAATATTGTTAACAAGTTAAAGGTGTTTAAAGATAATGCAAGCATGTTTAACACATATAGTTAATATTGTTTACAAGTTAAAGGTGTTTAAAGATAATACAAGCATGTTTAACACATATAGATTCCTTTCTTTCATGAAGACAAGAATATAAGTTGGTGTATTACCTGATTCTGATGACTTGCATTGATAGGAATCAGACAGTGGCGCTGATAACGTCCGCATTTTCAAATGGAGGAGAAAAAAAGTCCTCCTTTCTGTCCAATACCACATGAAAGTGGTTGGTTTTTGGCATCTTATTTGTCCAGCTTCCGTACTCCTTTGTATACACTTTACAAGAAATACATTGGCGGCAAACTCCGTAGCTTGCTAGCTTGTGCACGCCAGCTTTCTGAGACTCTTATTTTGTTAGCCCAGGCAGGATGAAGCAGCGCTTTTATTGTGCAACTGTGCAGTCGGTCTTTGGAGTTTTGACGACAGGTACGGCCCCAGAGTCTGTTAAAATAAAAAGTGTTTCTCGCCTTCCTGTCGATAATTTTTCTTAATAATGAGCTGGCAGCAGCCAGCGTCATCTCAGAAGACCCTCGGGTGCCGTGAATGTCAATCAAGTGACGAAAGTGACGTCATAGTGAAGATTTATGATCGCTCATTTTTAGGACTATTTTTTTAATGCCTGGCTGGCGATCGACTGACTTTGATTGATTGATTGAGACTTTTATTAGTAGGTTGCACAGTGAAGTACATATTCCGTACAATTGACCACTAAATGGTAGCACCCGAATAAGTTTTTCAACTTGTTTAAGTCGGGGTCCACTTAAATTGATTCATGATACAGATATATACTATCATATATACTATCATCATAATACAGTCATCACACAAGATAATCACATTGAATTATTTACATTATTTACAATCAGGGGTGTGGAGGGGGGGGGGTAGGATATGGACATCAAGTAGTGGACATAGAGAGAGAGAGAGAGAGAGAGAGAGAGAGAGAGAGAAAGAGAGAGAGAGAGAGAGATCAGAAGGCATAAGAAAAAGTATCTGCATTTGATTGTTTACATTTGATTGTTAGCAATCCGGGGAGGGTGTTAGTTTAGGGTTGTAGCTGCCTGGAGGTGAACTTTTATTGCGGTTTTGAAGGAGGATAGAGATGCCCTTTCTTTTATACTTGTTGGGAGCGCATTCCACATTGATGTGGCATAGAAAGAGAATGAGTTAAGACCTTTGTTAGTTCGGAATCTGGGTTTAACGTGGTTAGTGGAGCTCCCCCTGGTGTTGTGGTTATGGCGGTCATTTACGTTAAGGAAGTAGTTTGACATGTACTTCAAGTGAAGCACACGAAATCTGAACGTGTGTTCAGTACTGCGGGAGACATTGTTTCCACAAAACGTAGTCTGCTCAAACATGAGCATGTGGATCAGTTGATTTTCCTTAAAAAAATCTGCCCTCCAAAAAAACAGGACAGTGATGATGAAAATGCACAGGCATATTGTAAGTCAACTACTGCTTTTTGACCTGGGAAACGGTACCTCTCATACAGTAGTTTGATTTTTCTTTTTACATATGTATTTCTTTTCTCTATTCTTTTACACAAAGCACTTGTCACTGTGCTCATTGTTGCCACATTTTGAGATGTGTACTAGGTGTGTAACTTGTTTACATTGTAATGTTGCACCTTTGTTACCTACCTCTAGTGTTCAAAACACTATATGCTCAGGTTGAAATATTGAATCTTTGTTACCTACCTCTAGTGTTCAAAACTACCGTATTTCCTTGAATTGCCGCCGGGAATATAGTATTCGCCTGCCTAGAATTACAGCCGGGTCAAACTCGTTTCGCAAAATAATTAGCGCATGCTTGGCACTTCCGCCGGGTCAAATTTGAGTCATTAAATTTACCATGGAGGATTACATATCTAAAATAAAACAGTTTTCTAAACTGGACTTTCAATCGAAGCAGGAGGTAATAATTAAAGGAATATCTCCAGAGACTTTTAAAACTGAAGAAAGATAAGGAAGACTGCCTTTGATCAGAAGCAGCTGCACATGGACATCATTTATAAGTAAAAGTAAGACCTTAATAACGTTTATTTTTATTAAATGTGCTTTTCATGATAAGGTAAGCGCCGAAGTTAAAAGAGGTTTTAAAATAATTAGCGCATGCTTGCCCATCCCGCATGCTTTTGGTAACCGCAGGAGTGAGAAGAGGTTTTAAATGAATTAGCGCCCCGGCGGCTATTCAAGGAAATACGGTATGCTCAGGCTGAAATATTGCACTTTGTTGTTACTATTCTGTGCTACTTTTACCTCTGGAGTTCCCATCCTACAATTCAGCCAGACTTTTTTTGGTCCATGTCTAAAAATAAATACATTGACATGTGATTTTGTTGTTCTGTTTTTTTTTTTGCCAGTGCCGTAAAGCCACAATGCTTGGGGATTTGGAGTCTTGAATATTAACCGTCAAATCGAATCGTATCGTTCGGAATCGAATCGAATCGAATCGGTCTGTAATAAAAGGATATCGTTTTTGAATCGAATCGTAACCTGTGTATCTAGATCAGGGGTCGGCAACTCAAAATGTTGAAAGAGCCATATTGGAGCAAAAATACAAAAACAAATTTGTCTGGAGCCGCAACAAATTAAAAGCCATATTACATACAGATAGTGTGTCTTGAGATATACATTGAATTGAGATGATTTACAGGAAACTAAATGAGCTCAAATATAGCTACAAATGAGGCATAATGGTGCAATGTGTACATATAGCTTGCCTAAATAGCATGTTAGCATCGATTAGCTTGCAGTCATGCAGTGACCAAATGTGTCTGATTAGCACTCCACACAAGTCAATATCATCAACAAAACTCACCTTTGTGCATTCACGCACAACGTTAAAAGTTTGGTGGACAAAATGAGACAGAAAAAGAAGTGGCATAAAAACACGTCCTAGAAAGTCGGAGAAAGTTATATATGTAAACAAACTAAGGTGAGTTCAAGGACCGCCAAAATTAGTAGGACAAAACGGCGCTCGCCAAATACTCGACTCAGTGAAGCATGTTTAATATACAGTGTGCTTTATAACAATTAGGGAGGTTTGTGTCATGTTTGTCCTCCTACAAAAACAATATTAAAACAAAAATATATATTTTTTCCCCTCATCAATTTCCATTTTTCATAAATTTTTTAAAAAGCTTCAGAGAGCCGCTAGGATGCATGCGGCTCTAGAGCCGCGGGTTGCCGACCCCTGATCTAGATCAGGGGTGTCAAACTCATTTTAGATCGGGGGCCACAAGGAGAAAAATCTACTCCCAGTGGGCCGGACAGGTAAAATCACGGCACGATAACTTAAAAATAAAGACAACTTCAGATTGTTTTCTTTGTTTAAAAAATACAACAAGCACATTCTAAAATTGTACAAATCATAATGTTGTTGTTGGTTTTTTTTTACAATTACCTGTTGCGGTTAATAGTATACATACTTTATTTGTCGTTATTTATAGTTTCTGAATAAATTATGTCAGTCAACTCATTGGTGTCAATTTTCAATCTATCAAGATAAAAAAATAATATCAAAATCTAATTACCCTATGTTATTTGTGTAGTTGGATCATTTTCCTCGACTGATGTACTAACATCATGTGGTTTATTTTGTACATATATAGCATAATCTACAAAGATACAAATAATTGCTATTGCGACATCCAGTGGACACATTTAGTACAGCAGTTTCTTTCATTCAAAAATGTCAGGTTATTTTTTATACTTAGCAAACTCCTCCCGCGGGCCGGATAAAACCTGTTCGTGGGCCTGATCCGGCCCTCGGGCCGCACGTTTGACACCTCTGATCTAGATGCATATCGAATCGTTTATCAGAGAGAGATGTGCAACCCTAAAAAATGGATGGATGGATGGTTAAGCCACCCGGTGGCAAGGCGAGGTACTGCCTCACTTGCCTCCCCACACCACGTCACACTGCTATGATCACATTTAAACATACTAATAATTATACTAATTGTAATAAATTATTTACACTAACGTGGTTATTGTGTTCCCACAGTGGCCGCGAAAGGTGGGTGTGGATCTTTGCAGGCAAGTCCACGGACAGACTCCTCCTCTGGAGGCTTGCGTGCAGAAGTCCGGCGCACATTTTCCTCCTCACCGCCGAGCACGGCGCTCTCTCCTCGGCGGTGGTAACTGAATAGCCCGTGTAATCTGACACTTCAACTTGCCGTGGCTCCACGGTAGTTGATTCAGTCAATCAGTCAGTCAGCGGCACCGTGGGCTCGGTGGAGGAAGCCCCCACGAACACGAGGAGGCTTCTTTTTTTTTTTTTAAATTCAATTCGGGGAGGAGACAACAAATACTCGCGGGCGGGAATCCGCGTCTTCGGATCCCGGAGCTGGAAGTAAGTTTGCCGCCTTGTTGTGTTAGCTGGAGCGGGGCTTGGCGTGCTCGCTGGCCGGGGGTAGAAGCTGCTAACAATAGGCTGACCTCCTCGGAACCTTTTACGCGGGTGAGCAGGGAGAGTCAGAGGCGGCGTGCGGGCGAGCTGCAGCCGGGGAAGGGAGGCTACGGAGCGGCTTTGTGCGGTCTAGCCTGCCGCGGTCGGAGCTCCGCATGTGGAGAGCTTGTGAGCTGGCTTGCACGTCGCCTCGCCCGGGTGCAAAATGTGTCATTATACGCCTACCTGTTGTAAAGCGACCCATAATAGCGTGTCTGTAGCGCAATAATAACAATAAGGCATTGTCAGTGTCATTTGTCACCTTGAGTTGCACCCACATGATTGGATCCATTCAGCCTGAGACCTTTAATGGTAGTCCTGCAGGCTTGCAGGTTAATGTGCACTAGGATGAAATAAGGGAGACCTCCACTCAGGTGTGATAGCATGGATCAGCCCCCACTTGACAGATGGATATAATAAGCAACATGCTTTAAGGATCAAATATGAGAAATATTATATTAACAATAAGCATGCAAGTCAACTTTAGAGCAGTGTTTTGTCCTGGTTACAAATTCAACTGACGGCCCCAGGGGCCAAATCCGAATGACACAAAAAAACTTGCAGCAAATTCCTAAAAACACTAGAGTGCTCCTATAGAGCAGGGGTGTCAAACTCATTTTATCCCAGGGGCAGCAGGTAGGAAAATCTATTCCCACGCTGGCCGGACTGGTAAAATAATGGCATGATAACTTAAAAATAAAGACAACTTAAGTACGTTATAAAAATGTACACATGACAAATAATCCTCTTGGCAAAACACTTCAAATTAGTGGAAAACTCTGAAGAAATGGGTGCCATTTCCAAAACACCATGATTTTAGACTACGTCTGTGTTTTTACAAAGCCATTAAACTTTAAGCACTTCCCGTTCAGCATTATCATGTTGGCAGTTCATTAAACACGTGTTTGGAAAAGCAACCGAGTGTTTCCTCAAATCACCACATTGGTGCCATCCACAACTGCCACAACACATTAATTTACCATCATTCAAATATTTCAATTATAATACAATGAGAACCATGATCAAAATGACACCATAATAGCCGAATTAAAGGTAACATAACTACAGACGTAACCAATGTGAACATGGTAGATTTAATCATGAAATAAAATAGAACAAACAACAAATGCAGAAACACACATTTTTACAATGGAGTTCAGGGTGCACATCGTGCCGCCAACAAACTGTGAGCGCTGCAAAGATGATGTTGACTTTGCATTTCACTGTTTCGTTATTTGTATCTGTTGAGTGGATAATTTACAATAAAAAAGGTATTGTGCGTTGCTACAGCATTAGTCTGTTGCCAGCCACAATTGACGGCGATCGGAGTAGCGGCAGCCAATCTAGAGGGCGCTTAAAGTCAGCTGACACGTCATCTTTGAAAAGTGTCATGTGTGACGTGAATTACACTTAAATTGCTATTGCGACATCCAGTGGACACATTTAGAACAGCAGTTTATTTCATTGAAAAGTTGCAGCTCATGTTACACTTAAACTTAATCTGCGGATCGTCGGCCGGTTTAAACCTGTTTGCGGGCCTGATACGGCTCCCGGGCTGTACGTTTGACACCCCTGCACTAGGATGAAATAAGGGAGACCTCCACCAAGGTGTGATAGCATGGATCAGCCCCCACTTGACAGATGGATATAATAAGCAACATGCTTTAAGGATCAAATATGAGAAATATTATATTAACAATAAGCATGCAAGTCAACTTTAGAGCAGTGTTTTGTCCTGGTTACAAATTCAACTGACGGCCCAGGGGCCAAATCCGAATGACATAATACTGGCCCCTGAGTTCAGTTCAAAACTTGGGAGACAAATATTTTTGCAGCAAATTCCTAAAAACACTAGAGTGCTCCTGTTGTACAGAGCAGTGTTTTTCAACCTGTTTTGAGCCAAGGCATATATTTTTCATTGAAAACATAAAAAAATGAAAACTCAGCAGGCGATATTGACAGTAAAAAGTTGTTCTGGCAATTGTTGGATATGAATTCAAACCATAACCAAGCATGCGTCACTATAGCTCTTGTCTCAAAGTAGGTGTACTGTCACCACCTGTCACATCACGCCGTGACTTATTTGGAGTTTGTTGCTGTTTTCCTGTGTGTAGTGTTTTAGTTCTTGTCTTGCGCTCCTATTTTGGTGGCTTTCCCTGTTTTGTTGGTATTTTCCTGTAGCGGTTTCATGTCTTCCCTGAGCGCTATTCCGCGCACCTGCTTTGTTTTAGCAATCCAGACTATTTCAGTTGTGTGGACGCTATCCTTTTTTGTGTGGACATTGTTGATCGTCATGTCGTGTACTGACGTACTTTGTGGACGCCGTCTGCTCCACACGCTGTAAGTCTTTGCTGTTGTCCAGCATTCTGTTTTTGTTTACTTTGTAGCTTTTAAGGATCAAATACCTCCTTTGTCATTTCCACATATCAATCCAGTGCTAACTCAACAAACCGTAAGAAACAAAGGTGGAAACTATTAAAAAAGGGTTAAGTTCACTTTTCTCGTGTTTGACAGACATTTTGGGGCAACAAGGGTGCCAAATGACGATGTGTTCAAATCAGAAGACATAAAACGGCAGGTTTTAAGTTTCACATAGGTCGAGAAGGAGGAGCCACAGTCACCCTTTACTGTGTACCTCTTGCTTGCTTTGCTTGCCTAACAGATTTGCTATTGTGACATCCGGTGGACACATTTAGAACAGCAGTTTCTTTTGTTCAAAGAAAAAAACTGCTCATTTTTATACTTGGAAACTCATCACGCGGGCCGGATAAAACCTGTTCAGGTAAAACCTGATCCGGCCCGTGGGCCGTAGGTTTATGGACTTCTGTAAACACATTGGCAGACCCTCATGTTGACATTTTAACCTTGCTAGCAAACATAGAACATTGGGGTCCACACGTGTGATACACATAACTTAGGCGTTCCTCAAAGCTTTGTCTTTAAAGTCCTCTATCCTTTTTGGCAGTTACACATTTTTTTTCCTCCGGAATGTGATTTATGTAACTCAGGTGTTGCCACATAGCTTGTTTACTTCAGATGCAGTGAGTAGTCATTTTAGTAGTGTTCCTCAGGGTTTCACTTTAGGTCCTCTCTTGTACGTCATTTGGGTTATTTTCAACCGGTGGCCCGCAAGTTCTCTTCAAAAAAACTTGGGACTCGCAATTTTTGCAGCAACAACGCTACAGCGCTGTCTTTGACTGGCTTTTTTTTTTTTTTGCTGAAGGTCCTGAAAAACAGCAGAGCCCTTCTGTAACTCTGACAAATAGACCAAAAATCAAATGTCTACTGGTTCTGCGGGATATACGAAATAAGAACAATAGTGCAGGGAGAAGTTTGGCCCCCTGGTCTTTCGCTTTCTGGAAATGTAGCCCCTCAAACCAGGGTTGTGAAACGTACGGCCCGAGGGCCGGATCAGGCCCGCAAACAGGTTTTATCCGGCCTGGGGGATGAGTTTGCTAAGTATAAAAATGAACCTGAAATTTTTGAATGAAAGGCACTGCTGTTCTATATGTGTCCACTGGATGTCGCAATAGCAATTCTTTGTATCTTTGTAGACGATGCTACATACCGTATTTTTCGGAGTATAAGTCGCAGTTTTTTTCATAGTTTGGCCGGGGGGGTGCGACTTATACTCAGGAGCGACTTATGTGTGAAATTATTACCACATTACCATAAAATATCAAATAATATTATTTAGCTCATTCACGTAAGAGACTAGACGTATAAGATTTCGTGGGATTTAGAAATTAGGAGTGACAGATTTTTTGGTAAACGTATAGCATGTTCTATATGTTATAGTTATGTGAATGACTCTTACCATAATATGTTACGTTAACATACCAGGCACGTTCTCAGTTGGTTATTTATGCCTCATATAACATACACTTATTCAGCCTGTTGTTCACTAATCTTTATTTATTTTAAATTGCCTTTCAAATGTCTATTCTTGGTGTTGGGTTTTATCAAATAAATTTCCCCAAAAATGCGACTTACATATGTTTTTTTTCCTTCTTTATTATGCATTTTCGGCCTGTGCGACTTATACTCCGGAGCGACTTATACTCCGGAAAATACGGTATGTACAAAATAAACCACATGATGTGAGTACATCAGTCGAGGAAAATGAGCAAATTACATAAATAACAAACTGTAATTTGATTTTGACATCATTTTTTTATCTTGATAGATTGAAAATGAACACCAATAAGTTGCCTGATGAACATTATCACATCATTTATTCAGAAAATATAAATAACAACAAATAAAGTACCGTATTTTTCGGAGTATAAGTCGCACTGGAGTATAAGTCGTATCTTTTGGGGAAATTTATGTGATAAAATCCAACACCAAGAATAGACATTTGAAAGGCAATTTAAAATAAATAAAGAATAGTGAACAACAGGCTGAATAAGTGTACGTTATATGAGGCATAAATAACCAACGGAGAACGTGCCTGGTATGTTAACGTAACATATTATGGTAAGAGTCATTCAAATAACTATAACATATAGAACATTAAGGCTGAAACGACGCGTCGACGTAGTCGACGTCATCGGTTACGTAAATACGTCGACGCCGTTTTTGTGCGTCGACGCGTCGCATAATGACGTCACACTACCGTCATGGCGAAGCGCAAAGCAGACGATCAAAGAAGACGATGCGAGCGGTGCGAGCGAGGGGGGAAAAACATGCCAAAAGTGGTCAAAAGTGTGGGAGTATTTCAATAAACGGCCTAATAATGTTGTTGTATGCACACTGTGTCGAGCGGAAATGGCCTATCATAGCAGCACAACGGCTATGAACGAACATTTGAAAAGAAAACCATCAACTAGTCAATCGTCCGCGCGAGCATACGTTGTCATCATTACACAAAAACATGAATGTGTCATTTGTATCTGCTAGGGGTGTAACGGTACGTGTTTTGTATTGAACCGTTTCGGTACGGGGCTTTCGGTTCGGTACGGGGGTGTACCGAACGAGTTTCTAAGCTAAAGCTAAAGTCTTAAGAAGCTGCTTTGCTCCGTCTGCCTCTGTCTCAGCACGCAGCATTGTCCCACCCACACAACCATCTGATTGGTACACACGCAGCATTGTCCCGCCCACACAACCATCTGATTGGTACACACGCAGCATTGTCCCACCCACACAACCATCTGATTGGTACACACGAAGCATTATCAGCCAATCAGCAGTGCGTATCCAGAGCGCATGTAGTCAGCGCTTCAGGGTGGAGCAGATAGGTGTTTAGCAGGTGAGCATCAGGCAGCAGACTCTCCCCAAATGATAATAAACACCTCCCAGTCAACTACTAGTAACATCACTATGAGCCCGTTGACCTTCTAGAAACTTAAACTGCAGCTCAGCTCGCTCGCAATCCTGGCTTGAGGTGAAGGCTAATTAGCTCTCAGTTCCAGCCACATCGACCCCTTCTGAGCGCCTATTTTCAGCTGCTGGGAATATTATAAACAAGAAAAGAACCAAAGCATGTAGACATGCTAACCTTTCTTCATTACAACTGTTAGACACTCACTGGAATGAGTAGAATTGGTTATTGTGTACTGTGTTGGACTGGATGTTTATTTTGCACATTTTAAAAGCAATACTTCATGTTTACAGTGCTCCAGAATATTTAGATTGGCACTTTTTTGTATTGGATGTTTATCTTTATTTTTGCACATTTTAGCAAATAAGCAATACTTTCCCTTTTGTTGAAATGTTTACACTGTTGTTACAGAATATTTCGTTTTGCACTTTTTTGTATTGGATGTTTATCTTTATTTTTGCACATTTTAAAGCAAAATAAGCAATACTTTTACTTTTGAAATGCTTATACTATTGCAGAATATTAAGATTTGCACTGGATGTTGACTTTTATATTTGCACATTAAAAAGCAAATAAGCTACTTTTAATTTTGTTAAATGTTAAAAGTTTTAAATGTTTACATTGTTACAGAATATTTAGTCATGTTGTTGTCAATGTTGACTGAGTGGCCATACTTCTTTTTTTTGTAAATAAAAGCCATGCCTTTTGAAAAAACGGGCCTACATTTATTTTTTCATCTTCATTTTGAATAAAAAAATAATCGGCAAAAGGAAAAAATAATCTATAGATTAATCGAAAAAATAATCTATAGATTAACCGATTAATCGAAAAAAATAATCTATAGATTAATCGATAGAAAAATAATCGTTAGCTGCAGCCTTATAGAACATGCTATACGTTTACCCCGGCCAAACTATGGAAAAAACTGTGACTTATAGTCGGAAAAATATGGTATATATACTATTAACCACAACAGGTAATTGTAAAAAACAACAACAACAACATTATGACTTGTACAATTTCAGAATGTGCTTGTTCTATTATCAAACAAAGAAAACAATCTGAAATTGTCTTCATTTTTAAGTTATCATGCCGTGATTTTACCAGTCGGGAGTAGAGTTTTCTCCATGTGGCCCGCGATCTAAAATGAGTTTGACACCCCTGCTTTAAACTATTTAGTGAAATATTCCTGCATTAGAGGATGTTATGTACTATTTGCTTGACTTTCTGCTGCCAATCTTATTTGATGTTTTTTTTATTTTATTTTAATATTCCTAACAGAGTGTTTGGCTCGGATAGGATAGAAATCTGTAAAAAGTGTAGGGAATGAAATGTAAGCAAGAGTGTTATTGCTTTGTGATGGTGACTGGAAGATGGCGCAATATGCTTGTTCTTATTGCGTAAAAGCTACTTGAATTTATTAGTTCATTTGCATGAAAAACACAAACCGGTTTTAAAAGTCATCCTGCCCATGCAAGTGTTTGTGTTCTGTTGCAATGGCAGCTCGTGTTGGGCTGTGTGGCTGTGCGTTGTGGAAACCTCACTCGCCGATGCCAGAAGAGCTGTGGCGGACAATGAGTTGAGTTGTCGCCCTTAGCTCATTGGCTAGCACCGCTGGGATTCGACTCAGTGAGTGGGGATTTGTGAACTTTGGTCGCCGTCCAGCGCGTGCGGGACTGGACTCTGCAGGATGACCGCAACCTTCTTAGACTTAGACTTAGACTTAGACTTAAACAAACTTTAATAATCCACAAGGGAAATTGTTCCACACAGTAGCTAAGTTACAAAGGATGGAAAGGATAATGCAGGTATAAAGTAGACTAAAAATGTACCGTAGTAGCAATATAAAATATAACATATGTAATATTTACATATTATATATAGAGTATATGATATATACTGATATAATATTGTAGAGGAGAGCCAGGAGAGCCCGGAATTCAGGGTATAACAATGTTTTTTTTTCATCAATTCTGCAAGCCTTTTGCTTTCCAGCAAAATGTCTTTTTCTGAGTTTGTGTCTCTCGCTCTCTCTGGCTCCCACTCCAACTCCAACTCCAACTACGTGTCTCATCCCGGCTGCTGCTAATAAAGGCGACAGGTGATTAGATAACAAGGTCCACCTAGGCCATCTACTCACCTGTTGCTGTCTTCGAGGCCGGTCCTGGCACACCCCGTTCCGCGGCAAGCCCGCGGGCCACGCCCCCTTCCACAATTATATTATATTATATTTTTATATAATATACACAATATATAACAATTACCATGTACAATATTACAGTATATGTAGCAGCTGCAGCATAAAATAGAGAGTAGATCCAGCAGTAAATATACATTATAAACAAAGAGAGGTAGCTAACATAGAAGCGGTCAGGTAATAGACAGATATCATCTATTGCTGTAAGGCGAGTGATTACACAGCTGGATGGAGTGCGGAATGAAGGAGTTCTTGAATTGAACACTGTGGGAACGAAGCTGAAGGAGCCTGTTAAGTTTAAAAAAGTTAAAGTACCAATGTATGTCACACACAAACTAGGTGTGGCGAAATTATTCTCTGCATTTGACCCATCACCCTTGATCACCCCCTGGGAGGTGAGGGGAGCATTTTTGGTGATTTAACCCCCAAGTCTAACCCTTGATGCTGAGTGCCAAGCAGGGAGGTAACGGGTCCCATTTTTATAGTCTTTGGTATGAGTCGACCAGGGATTGAACTCACAACCTACCGATCTCAGGGCGGACACTCTAACCACCAGGCCACTGAGTACAGTTGGAGTATGAGCTCCGATGTCCCTCAATTGTCTGGTGGAGTGGGTGGGCAGGATTGTCCATGATGGCGAGCAGTTTGTCCAGTGTCCTCCTGTCCCTCACTGACACAAACTGCTTGCCAATAGTTTGGCCGGCTTTCCGGATCAGTTTGTCAATCCAGTTTAAAGGCCTACTGAAATGAGATTTTCTTATTTAAACGGGGATAGCAGGTCCATTCTATGTGTCATACTTGATTATTTCGCGATATTGCCATATTTTTGCTGAAAGGATTTAGTAAAGAACATCGACGATAAAGTTCGCAACTTTTGGTCGCTGATAAAAAAGCCTTGCCTGTACCGGAAGTAGCGTGACGTCACAGGTTGTGGAGCTCCTCACATCTGCACATTGTTTGCAATCATGGCCACCAGCAGCGAGAGCGATTCGGACCGAGAAAGCGACAATTACCCCATTAATTTGAGCCAGGATGAAAGATTCGTGGATGAGGAAAGTGAGAGTGAAGGACTAGAGGGCAGTGGAAGCAATTCAGATAGGGAAGATGCTGTGAGAGGCGGGTGGGACCTGATATCCAGCTGGGAATGACTAAAACAGTAAATAAACACAAGACATATATATACTCTATTAGCCACAACACAACCAGGCTTATATTTAATATGCCACAAATGAATCCCGCATAACAAACACCTCCCCCCTCCCGTCCATATAACCCGCCAATACAAATCAAACACCCGCACAACACACTCAATCCCACAGCCCAAAGTACCGTTCACCTCCGCAAAGTTCATACAGCACATATATTTCCCCAAAGTTACGTACGTGACATGCACATAGCGGCACGCACGTACGGGCAAGCGATCAAATGTTTGGAAGCCGCAGCTGCGTACTCACGGTACCGCGTATCCAACTCAAAGTCCTCCTGGTAAGAGTCTCTGTTGTCCCAGTTCTCCACAGGCCAATGGTAAAGCTTGACTGTCATATTTCGGGAATGTAAACAATGAAACACCGGCTACGTGTTTGTGTTGCTGCAGCCGGCCACTAATACACCGCTTCCCACCTACAGCTTTCTTCTTTGCTGTCTCCATTGTTCATTGAACACATTGCAAAAGATTCACCAACACAGATGTCCAGAATACTGTGGTATTTTGCGATGAAAACAGACGACTTAATAGCTGGCCACAATGCTGTCCCAAAATGTCCGCTACAATCCGTGACGTCACGCACAAACGTCATCATACCGAGACGTTTTCAGCAGGATATTTTGCGGGAAATTTAAAATTGCACTTTGCTAATCTAACCCGGTCGGTAGTAGTGGGTTTCAGTAGGCCTTTAAAGGCCTACTGAAACCCACTACTACCGACCACGCAGTCTGATAGTTTATATATCAATGATGAAATCTTAACATTATAACACATGCCAATACGGCCGGGTTAACTTATAAAGTGACATTTTAAATTTGCCGCTAAACTTCCGGTTCGAAACGCCTCTGAGGATGACGTATGCGCGTGACGTGGCCCGGCGAACACGGGTATGCCTTCCACATTGAAGCCAATACGAAAAAGCTCTGTTTTCATTTCATAATTCCACAGTATTCTGGACATCTGTGTTCGTGAATCTGTTTCAATCATGTTCATTGCATTATGGAGAAGGAAGCTGAGCAAGCAAAGAAGAAAGTTGTCGGTGCGAAATGGACGTATTTTTCGAACGTAGTCAGCCACAACAGTACACAGCCGGCGCTTCTTTGTTTACATTCCCGAAAGATGCAGTCAAGATGGAAGAACTCGGATAACAGAGACTCTAACCAGGAGGACTTTTGACTTCGATACACAGACGCCTGTAGAGAACTGGGACAACACAGACTCTTACCAGGATTACTTTGATTTGGATGACAAAGACGCAGACGTGCTACTGTGAGTATTCAGCTTTGGCTTCTAAACATTTGATCGCTTGACCGTATGTGCGCAACTTTTTTTTGCATATGTACGTAACTTTTTAAAAATATATAAGCTTTATGAACCTTGGGTTAGGTGAACGGTCTTTTGGGCTGAGTGATTGTGTGTGTTGATCAGGTGTTTGAATTGTATTGGCGTGTTCTATGGAGCTAGGAGCTAGCAGAGGAGCTAGGAGCTAGCGTAACAAACACGCAGGTGTTTTTATGCAGTATTAATTTGTGGCATATTAAATATAAGCCTGGTTGTGTTGTGGCTAATAGAGTATATATATGTCTTGTGTTTATTTACTGTTGTAGTCATTCCCAGCTGAATATCAGGTCACCCCCGGCTCTCACAGCATCTTCCCTATCTGAATAGCTTCAACTCCCCACTAGTCCTTCACTTGCACTTTACTCATCCACAAATCTTTCATCCTCGCTCAAATTAATGGGGAAATTGTCGCTTTCTCGGTCCGAATCTCTCTCACTTCATGCGGCCATCATTGTAAACAATAGGGAACTTTGCGTATATGTTCAACTGACTACGTCACGCTACTTCCGGTAGGGGCAAGCCTTTTTTTTATCAGATACCAAAAGTTGCAATCTTTATCGTCGTTGTTCTATACTAAATCCTTTCAGCAAAAATATGGCAATATCGCGAAATGATCAAGTATGACACATAGAATAGATCTGCTATCCCCGTTTAAATAAAAAAAAATCATTTCAGTAGGCCTTTAAGTCCTTTTTGCTGGTGCTGCTCCCCCAACAAACCACTGCAAAGTACCGGGCACTGGCCACAACAGACTTTTTTATGCAGATTTCCCTCCTGCATTTCAACGTGTTCCACCCCCCGCTTGCACGCTTTCCCCGCGATCGCTTAAGTATTTTTTTTCATTTTTTTCGGAAACGGCATCATGGCAACTCGTAAACACAAACGGCGATGAACACATCATCTCCTTGGCAGCGGTACTTATCGAAATGAGACAATGCACAGGTGCGGGTGCCTGCACGACATGTCGGTGCACATGTGGAGAAACACCTGGATGCCTCGGCACTGAATCACTCGCCGCGGCAGTGAGCACATTTGTCCAAGCTGTTGGATTCCCTCTGCCTTAAGTCTGCAGGATCCTCCCTATTAAATTCCTCTTGTCTGGATGGGGAGGCCAGCCGGGGCAGAGTGCACAGAGGCCGGGGGGTGGAGACTAGCACCCATTCATTCATTCCTGCCTCCGAACATTAGAAATACAAGCAGAAGGTGGCTTTGCTTGTCTTTTTTTTTTTTTTTTTTTTTCCTGGCAGCGTCTCAACAAAAGCACAGCAACCAGCTTTTATTGCAGCAGTGTTGCACCGGGTTGCAGGTGTCCAAGGCTTGCATCTTGGAGAGCGTGTAAACAGGCTTTCTGGAAGCGGAGTGGAGGAAGGCGGGGGGGTGGGGGGGGAGATGCACCCCTCCAGTGTACTTGGTAATTGATGATGTAATGAATTGGTTTCAGCAGCAACACTTGTCAGCTGCAGCGCATTAACGAGCCTTGTTTTTGTTTTGGTCCTTGCCGACATGAAGTCATGGCAGGAAAAAAAGCACGCTTGCTCCGAGCAGGTAACCTGATAAATCACGGAGGAAAGAGGCCATCTGCAACTGTTTGAAACTTGGAAGTGCGTGTGTTTATGTGTGCGTTTGCTTTCCTTCTGTTGTCCCTCCCGGGGCCTCTCTCTCTCTCTCTCTCTCTCTCTCTCTCTCTCTCTCTCTCTCTCTCTCTCTTTCTCTGGCCAGCCAGCCAATCCGCCAGGCGGTCTGGTCTGTGAGGCAAGACAGAAGAGTGTCTGATTCACTGAAGAGTCTTCCCAACACTTGCACTGAAACCACATTTTTCTGGGTTAAACGCTCTTAATGCGCGCGATAATTTGAGTACGAGGCGACGTCCGTAGCGTCATCGGCGGAAGTTGCGATGTTAGTGAAACCTCGGACCAGGGCTTAAAGGCCTACTGAAATGATTTTTTTTTATTTAAACGGGAATAGCAGATCCATTCTATGTGTCATACTTGATCATTTCGCGATATTGCCATATTTTTGCTGAAAGGATTTAGTAGAGAAAATCGACGATAAAGTTCACAACTTTTGCTCGCTGATAGAAAAAAGCCTTGCCTGTACCGGAAGTAGCGTGACGTCACAGGAGCTAGGATTCCTCACAATTCCCCGTTGTTTACAATGGAGCGAGAGAGATTCGGACCGAGAAAGTGATGATTACCCCATTAATTTGAGCGAGGATGAAAGATTCGTAGATGAGGAACGTTACAGTGAAGGACTTGAGAGGCAGTGATGGACGTATCTTTTTTCGCTCTGACCGTAACTTAGGTACAAGCTGGCTCATTGGATTCCACACTCTCCTTTTTCTATTGTAGATCACAGATTTGTATTTTAAACCACCTCGGATACTATATCCTCTTGAAAATGAGAGTCGAGAACGCGAAATGGACATTCAGTGCCTTTTATCTCCACGACAATACATCGGCGAAATGCTTTAGCTACGAGCTAACGTGATAGCATCTTGCTTTAACTGCATATAGAAACAAAATAAATAAACCCCTGACTGGAAGTATAGATAGAAAATCAACAATACTACAGGTATTAAACCGTGGACATGTAAATACACGGTTAATGCTTTCCAGGCTGGCGAAGGTTAACAATGCTGTGCTAACGACGCCATTGAAGCTAACTTAGCAACCGCACTGCACAGAGCTATGCTAAAAACATTAGCTCTCCACCTACGCCAGCCAGCCCTCATTTGCTCATCAACACCCGTGCTCACCTGCGTTCCAGCGATCGGCAGAAGGACGAAGGACTTCACCCGATGCGTTTGGCAGCCCGGAGACGTAGGAAGTCAAGGTGAGGTCGGCGGCTAGCGCGGCTAGCGCGGCTAGCGCGGCTAGCGCTCCAACAAAGTCCTCCTGGTTGTGTTGCTGTAGTCCGCTGCTAATACACCGATCCCACCTACAACTGTCTTCTTTGCAGCCTTCATTGTTCATTAAAAAAATTGCAAAAGATGTCCAGAATACTGTGGAATTATGAAATGAAAACAGAGCTTTTTGTATAGGATTCTACGGGGTGCCATAACTTCCGTTCCTCGACTTCGTCACGCGCATACGTCATCATACCGCGATGTTTCAGCCGGATATTTCCCGGGAATTTTAAAATGTCACTTTATAAGTTAACCCGGCCGTATTGGCATGTGTTGCAATGTTAAGATTTCATCATTGATATATAAACTATCAGACTGCGTGGTCGGTAGTAGTGGCTTTCAGTAGGCCTTTAATCAACTGCCGGCCCTGGGGGCCAAATCCCCAAATCAGTTCAAAACTTGGGAGACAAACATTGTGGCATCAAAATGCCTAAAAAGACTAGAGGACTCCTGTTGTATAGAGGAACTTAGGCTATGTCTACACTAAGCCGGATAACCCCTTAAACAAATCATTATTTAGCCTAAGCATCGTGTCAGCCACACTAAACCATCGTTTAAGGTCCCCCTCCTTGGATATTTTTTTACTAAAGATTTCCGATAATGGCTTTTTTGCCGATATTCCGATATTGTCCAACTCTTAATTACCGATATCAACCGATACCGATATATGCAGTCGTGGAATTAACACATTATTATGCCTAATTTTGTTGTGATGCCCCGCTGGATGCATTAAACAATGTAACAAGGTTTTCCAAAATAAATCAACTCAAGTTATGGGAAAAAAATGCCAACATGGCACTGCCATATTTATTATTGAAGTCACAAAGTGCATTATTTTTTTTAACATGCCTCAAAACAGCAGCTTGGAATTTGGGACATGCTCTCCCTGAGAGAGCATGAGGAGGTTGAGGTGGTTGTGGGGGTAGGAGGTAGCTGGGGTGTATATTGTAGCGTCCCGGAAGAGTTAGCGCTGCAAGGGGTTCTGGGTATTTGTTCTGTTGTGTTTATGTTGTGTTACGGTGCGGATGTTCTCCCGAAATGTGTTTGTCATTCTTGTTTGGTGTGGGTTCACGGTGTGGCGCATATTTGTAACAGTGTTAAAGTTGTTTCTACGGCCACCCTCAGTGTGACCTGTATGGCTGTTGACCAAGTATGCCTTGCATTCACTTGTGTGTGTGAAAAGCTGTAGATATTATGTGATTGGACCGGCACGCAAAGGCAGTGCCTTTAAGGTTTATTGGCGCTCTGTACTTCTCCCTACATCCGTGTACACAGCGATGTTTTAAAAAGTCATACATTTTACTTTTTGAAACCGATAATTTCCGAACCGATACCAATAATTTCCGATATTACATTTCAAAGCATTTATCGGCCGACCGATATTATCGGCCATCTCTATTTTCTACACGGGTAAGTGCGCCGTTTATTTCTTGAATCTCCGGGTCTTAGCTTTGTATGGACTCATTAATCATTTACAAACTGAGTTGGGAGAGGAAGTGAAGTCAGAAAGACCGCGCCCCTCACAGGAAGTGACATCAGAAAGAACGTGCCAGAGCCAGATTCATAACAACCGGAGCTAACCACTGGAAAGATGGAGGCGAGTCATCCAGACATGCCCGTGTTTCTCCTTCTTCTACATGGACAGACGCTTGTGGAAATCACACATGAATACCTTAAGTGAAGGAAACGCGCGATTGCAGCTATTTGGGATACGACACATCTCAGACGGCAAGAGAACTTTCCAATGTCCGGGTCAGCTGTGATTCTACTCAGCGAAAAACTTTGTCCATTTGTCGAAGGAGAGTCAACGAGAATGCGGGCTCCCGTGGATGTGATTAAAAAAAGGTAGCGTGTGCTTTGTATTACCTGGCCGCCAAGGGAAGACTACGGAAAACGGCGAATGCTTTTGGACTGGCAAAGCAGACTGTATCAGTTATTGTCCGCCATGTATGTCGCGGACTCAACGTCTAGGTCCAGAGTATATAAAGTCACCAAAAAGGAATGGGCAATGAAGGTGAAGGCAAAAAAGTGAGGAGTGTCCTGACCAGATATCTAGATCCCTAGCTTGATTGTTGTCAAATGTTCTTTGTCACATTGTTTACTTTCACGTGTTTATTAAGGATTTGATTAATTTATGATGGCTCAGGTGTGATTCACTACACTGGATTCCAGTTAATTGAAATACCACAACACTGGATATTGTTCAGATAAGTTCAATTTAATTTAAGAACTTGCACACAAAGCAACACTGTAAACACATTGGCAGCATTGTTAGCAAACATAGAACACTGGAGTCTATACTAGGGATGATGTTTGATAAGAAATTATCGAGTTCGAGCCCATTATCGAATCCTCTTATCGAACCGATTCCTTATCGATTCTCTTATCGAATCCAGATAGGTTGTTGTATATGGAAAAAAACACAATATTTGGTTTAACAAAAGCTCACTTTTATTTTATAAGAAAAAAATAAAATACAATAAATAAATAAATATTGACTGTTACCCCCCTGAAAAAATAAAATAAATAAATATTGACTGTTGTTACCCAAAGTATAATAAGTGGGATTTTTCAGAAAAACAAATATATACAGTAACACAAAAACAACCCGTCTCTGTGATCACTATAGGTGAATAGCCATGCCTTGAGGCGTTTTTTTCCGGTCCATTATTTTTGCCCACAGGGCATTTCTTGTGGGATGGGATTCGTTCCCAGGGATTCGAATAAAGAACCAACTCTTTTTCTTTACTATAGTGGCCTCCATAACAGGAACCGGTTCTCAAAAAGGGATTCGAGTCCATAAAATCGGTTATTTTCTTATCGAACGTTTTTTTTTCTTATCGAACAACCGGGAGAACTGGTTTCGAACATCATCCCTAGTCTAAACTTGTGATTGACATAACTGAGACGTTCCTCAAGGCACCTTTTTAAGCCCTCTCCTTTTTGGCAGTTACACATTTTTCCAAAATTTGACTGACTGCAGTGAGCCAGCCCCCTTTATTCAAGGGCACTTGCTTTGCAGTTTTGCACAGATTTCCCGTGAATTTGATAAATGTGACGGGAATTTCTTATTAAAAATGCACTGTTTTGAAAAAGTTGCAAGTGATAAACGCTTAGTTAGTTAGTGAAACGAGAAGAAATGTAAAACTGCATCAATATACAGTGCAGGCTAAAAGTTAGGACACACCTTCTAAGTCAATGCGTTTTCAATGATGAAATCTTAACATTGCAACACATGCCAATACGGCCGGGTTAGATTAGTAAAGTGCAATTTTAAATTTCCCGCATAATATATTGCTGAAAACGTCTCGGTATGATGACGTTTGCGCGTGACGTCACGGATTGTAGCGGACATTTTGGGACACCATTGTGGCCACCTATTAAGTCGTCTGTTTTCATCGCAAAATACCACAGTATTCTGGACATCTGTGTTGGTGAATCTTTTGCAATTTGTTCAATGAACAATGGAGACAGCAAAGAAGAAAGCTGTAGGTGGAAAGCGGTGTATTAGCGGCCGGCTGCAGCAACACAAACGCGTAGCCGGTGTTTCATTGTTTACATTCCTGAAAGATGACAGTCAAGCTTTACCATTGGCCTGTGGAGAACTGGGACAACAGAGACTCTTACCAGGAGGACTTTGAGTTGGATACGCGGTACCGTGAGTACGCAGCTGCGCCTTCCAAACATTTGATCGCTTGCCCGTACGTGCGTGCCGCTATGTGCATGTCACGTACGTAACTTTGGGGAAATATATGTGCTGTATGAACTTTGCGGAGGTGAACGGTACTTTGGGCTGTGGGATTGAGTGTGTTGTGCGGGTGTTTGATTTGTATTGGTGGGTTATATGGACGGGAGGGGGGAGGTGTTTGTTATGCGGGATTAATTTGTGGCATATTAAATATAAGCCTGGTTGTGTTGTGGCTAATAGAGTATATATATGTCTTGTGTTTATTTACTGTTTTAGTCATTCCCAGCTGAATATCAGGTCCCACCCGCCTCTCACAGCATCTTCCCTATCTGAATCGCTTCCACTACCCTCTAGTCCTTCACTTTCACTTTCCTCATCCACAAATCTTTCATCCTCGCTCAAATTAATGGGGAAATTGTCGCTTTCTCGGTCCGAACGTCACGCTACTTCCGGTACAGGCAAGGCTTTTTTATCAGCGACCAAAAGTTGCAATCTTTATCGTCGATGTTCTCTACTAAATCCTTTCAGCAAAAATATGGCAATATCGTGAAATGATCAAGTATGACACATTGAATGGACCTGCTATCCCCGTTTAAATAAGAAAATCTCATTTCAGTAGGCCTTTAAGTACATAACTCCACATGTGTTCCTTCATAGTTTTGATGCCTTCAGTGACAATCTCCAAAATAAAAAATAAAGAAAACGCATTGAATGAGGAGAAGGTGTGTCAAATATTACATTTTGCTTAGATTTCAGTGTAGTGTTGCCTGCAGGGCCGGCCCGTGGCATAGGCCGTATAGGCAAATGCTAAGGGCGCCGTCCATCAGGGGGCGCCACGCCAGTGCCACAAATGTTGGAGAAAAATTTAAAAAAAAAAGTTGGTACTATTATTTCTAAATACAAAAAATAATCCCACGTTAATTAAAATGCAAAGTAAAGCCTATTTAATAGAAATATTATTTGTTACAACATTACGGCCCCCCCTCCCCCCGCACGGTGCGCCCCCTCCCTTCCCGTATCATGACTGTTTATGGACGTCACCGCATCAAAAAATCAACACAAGATGTCAAAACGGCCAAAACTGTCAGGTGCCCAGGGAAGAAAAAAGAGAAAAGAAGAGGAGAAACGAGAAAAAGACAGAGGTAGCAGGGAGGTAACATTAGCCTACATGAAATTATTAGTCTGTTACAGAATGTGATAGTAACCTGGCTTTTTAGCATTAAGCTAATGTTACATGATTCGGCAATTGCTAATCAATAAATAGCTAGTTCTGTTTTAACGTCAGGTTAATATTGTGGAGGGGGCTAAATTGTTATGGAACATAATAATGTAACGTTAGGTAATTACAGTACTCAGGTTACTTCTAGACCTCCACCCCAGATCCCACCTCACTCCTACCCACTTCTCTAAAGTGGGCTGGCTCAAGGTGGAGGACAGAGTTAAACAACTTGCACTGAGCCTAGTCTATAAAATCTGCTACACCTCCCTGATACCGAAGTACATGTCAAACTACTTCCTTAACGTAAATGACCGCCATAACCACAACACCAGGGGGAGCTCCACTAACCACGTTAAACCCAGATTCCGAACTAACAAAGGTCTTAACTCATTCTCTTTCTATGCCACATCAATGTGGAATGCGCTCCAAACAGGTATAAAAGAAAGGGCATCTCTATCCTCCTTCAAAACCGCAATAAAAGTTCACCTCCAGGCAGCTACAACCCTAAACTAACACCCTCCCCGGATTGCTAACAATCAAATGTAAACAATCAAATGCAGATACTTTTTCTTATGCCTTCTGATCTCTCTCTCTCTCTCTCTCTCTCTCTCTCTCTCTCTCTCTCTCTCTCTCTCTCTCTCTCTCTCTCTCTCTCTCTCTCTCTCTCTCTCTCTCTCTCTCTCTCTCTCTCTCTCTCTCTCTCTATGTCCACTACTTCATGTCCATATCCTACCCCCCCCCCTCCACACCCCTGATTGTAAATAATGTAAATAATTCAATGTGATTATCTTGTGTGATGACTGTGTTATGATGATAGTATATATGATAGTATATATCTGTATCATGAATCAATTTAAGTGGACCCCGACTTAAACAAGTTGAAAAACTTATTCGGGTGTTACCATTTAGTGGTCAATTGTACGGAATATGTACTTCACTGTGCAACCTACTAATAAAAGTCTCAATCAATCAATCAATCAAAAACATTCCTCAGGGACATTTGTATTAGATCTTTTAAGCAGGTGTTTTCTTTTGACATTGTTATTGCCTTCTGGTTAGCTAATGTTTGCCCTGCAGGTAATAGTCACTTTTCCACCCCTTTATATATTAGGTATAGTTGTAAGCCTAGTTGTTAAAGTGCACATCATTAATGTTAATTAAGCAATATCACATGAGAGGGAATGCTGTTTTTTAAATTTGAGCACTGCTGTGATTCGGTTAAAGATAATCATAACATAACATTCTCATATAATATGTTAATTTGCTTTCTTTAAGTAAAAAGAAAAGGTCAAAGACAAAGCTATTCGGTTTCTTGTGAGTATATACACTTTACTGCCTAGGGCGCCAGATTGGTTAGGGCCAGGCCTGGTTGCCTGCTAGATAACCTCCTGAGAACCAGCATTCTCTGCAAAATAAAAAAAATAGTCCAAAAAATGTCAAATATGTTGCGTTTCCATTGGCAGAAGCAGCGCAGCCAGAAACGACAACATTTTTCGGAGTATTCGCCCTGGTGCGTTCAATGTCGCGCGTATTTTTGCATCTTCCACGTGCACTCTCCTCGCAATGTCAGTGATTCATAGGACGGGGGGCGGGGCGGGGGGGTATCTTTGTGCATCTGTTAACTCCCGAGCAAAGAACAATTAGGAAGATGAGTACGAGAACGTGTGTGAGTAATTAGCTTTGTGTTACTCAGCAATTTAGCAGCGCTTGTGTGTCCACAGCTGCTAATTGTTTAAGACCTGGCAAAAAAAAAAAAAAAGCTAATCAATGTTGTGACAGCCTGACATTTCCAGCGAGCAGCCCGCGTCGGGGAAATACTCCTCTCCACTTGACACAGATTCTTGTTTTACTACTTTTACGGCCCCTCCCACTCGTGTGCCGGCCGGCCTCACCCTATTTTTGTCTTTTGTAATAACTCGTGTTGCCTCGGAGCTGTTTTTTTTCTTCCTTTTTCTTCTTCTTTTCTTTTTAAAGACTCATTTGGAGAATTAGGGCTCAAGGGGCGGTTTTTCAAGTTGAAAAGTTCACCTTCGGTGTCAGCGACGTGACTGCCTGCTACCTAAAAGTTGTAATTCTAGCCAAAGAGTCTCCAGTTTAAGCTGGCTTCAAGTGCAAGCTGAGTAATTGCAGGGTAAAGGATAACACGCTGGGATGTGACTGTGGCTTCCACCGCATGCAAAAAAAACCCGAAAGGTTGCATCCAACCCCACTTTGCAGCGTGACTGTCGTGGTAACAAACTGCAGTGAAGCAACATTACCTTGTCATGTCTTACAAGCTATAACATGAGCGTCCGCTGTATGGAATGTGATTTCTATCTCAAATAATTGCTCGAATATTCTCCTTGGCAGCCTCCTGGCGCCAAGTGATTCAACACACTTAAATGCCTTCTCATACTGTACCAATCATAATATCAACGCCGCAATATACCAGCCTTCCCTCACAGGAATAGACGGCGGCGGTAAGAGTTTGTCCGTCAGTTGTCGCGGCAACCTTGAAAAATAAACAGGGCTTAAGAGATATTTGTACAGGGATTTTAGGGGGGATTTTTTTAGTTTGCACTGGTAAATAATGGAAAAATAATTGTTTTGTTTGAAAAGCCAAAGCAAAAGTAAGCATTTTAGCCGACTGTGTCGCGCTATAGGCGTAATACCAGAAATAATTGTGTTTTTAAAAGAGAAGCACAACATTTTAACTGGGAACTGCACTATTTTGGGGGAATTTTGCCTATTGTTTATGATCATTTAATGCAGGGGTGTCCAAAGTGCGGCCCCGGGGGCCATTTGCAGCCGGCAGCTAATTGTTTACCGGCCCGCCACACATTCTGCAAAAATTGCAAAATTGATAGTATTGCAAAAGTAAACATTTAGAAAGGGGAATGAGGTGAAATCTAACGAGAAAAAGTTGCAATGTTGACACAAAGCTGCCATGCAGGCTGTTTTTTTTCTTCTTTTGTCTTTCTTTATTTTTATTTTTTTTGCCATTGCTCCAAAAAAAAAATAAAAAAAAATAAAATCTATGTTATAATGAATTATTGACCTATTCATGGCAAAATTTTCACTTTAAAATGTTTTATGTGGAAAAAATATTGCATATATTGTGTGGTTGCCATATAAAAACATCAAAGTTTTCTTTGACAAAAGAGTATAAAAACAAACAAAATAATAGTTCAAACGTATGATCGACGGATATATCTGAAGTTGATCTCGTAACTTAAGTGTTGAAAGTAAAAAAAACCTAATAAAAATGTAACACTTTATGAGTGGGGGACCTTTTGGATCCCAAATATATTTAGTGGGATTTTATTAATATTTTCACTGTGATTACTCAAAAATATTAAATAATTAAAATCAACGCATTATTGATCTTTTAGAGCTCTAATTACTAAATACTGCATATTTCCAGTTTTACTATAAAAAACAAAGTTGTCTTTGACAAAAAGGCATAAAACCTTCTTTTTTTTTCTTCTTTTTTAACTTTTTATCAACCTGAAGTTGATATAGAGATTTACTGTAAGCGTTAAATAAAACATAATAATAATAATTTGACTTATTTTTAACATTTTAATGACTGAGACGTTTTATGATCCCCGGGAGCCCTAAAAATCCATATATTTTGTTATGGTTTGAAAATGAAAAATATCAAAATGGCCCCGCATGCTTAAATTTTTCCGTGTGCAGTCCTCAGTGGAAAAAGTTTGGACACCCCTGATTTAATGCATTGTAACTCTTAAATAAACATACGTAAAAGTCTGCTTACAAAGGAGCCAACAGGAGGTCCTCTATTCCGCTTCTAACACCCCCTAAATAACAATACTCCCTTCACATTTTGTGGCCTGAATTTTGCTGAAGTGTTACTGATATTGTTATTATAAGTGTTTACACAGACAAACTATTTATAGCGGCGCCATGATCGCAGAGAGCTAACAAGCTTATGCTGCTATCTATGGTGAAAATAGAAATAATCCAGTGTTTCCCACACATTCATTTATTTGTGGCGGCCCGCCACAAAAGAATTACGTCCGCTACAAATAAAAAAAAAATAAAATAAAAAAACATTTTATTTGATTTTTTTAAATTTTTTTTTGTCCACCCCGTTGGAATTGGTGAAAATAGAAATAATCCAGTGTTTCCACACATTCATTTATTTGTGGCGGCCCGCCACGAAAGAATTACGTCCGCCACAAATAAAAAATAAATAAAAAAAATTTAAAAAATGTTTTATTTTTATTTTTATTTTTTATTTTTTGTCCTGTCCAGCATCTCAGGCAAATCATATAGTTGATGTAGATGCCCATATAGGCTGTTCAGATTTAATTTACAAAAGAGAAGTGTAGGATACTTCTCTTGTTGCCTTATTTGTATTTGACCACTACTGTTTTCTGTTTATTTGTTACTGACTGTGGCAGGACACCTCTGCCTCTGTTTCACTTTATGTTGCTGGTAAATAATATGGTTGTAGTAGTAGGCTAAAGTTAAATTATTTAGTATGCACTAATATAAAGGGGCAGAGCTTTAAGAGACATTTTAGCTTTTATATTTTATAAGATATATTTTTTGTAAGAACCACAATTAATAAATATATTTCAGTGAATAACTTATTGTTCAAGTCTGTATATAAATATGTACATAAAGTGTTGTAATTATATTGTAAAATGGATGGATGGATGGATGGATGGATGGACGTTTAAAACAAAACTGTTATTATTAATTAGTAAGTAAGTATACATTTTTTGAGCCTTTTTAGAGAAAATCATATCATTGTAGTAAATTATGCAAATTACTCGATGATGTCATGGTGACCACGCCCATAGCCACGCCCCCACCGCCACAGGTATCTTGGCAGTTTATGGGAAACACTGTAATATAAGTAATATTTTAAAATGAGTGAGTTAGTAAAAACAAAATATAAAACGAGTCTTTAATGGCAAAGTTGTGCCCGAATTAAGTGTAAAAAGAAGTTAGCCACAGTTATTATCTCTCTGCTTTAAATTATACTTTACATTATTTCCAGTGTATACTCCTAAAATTGCCCTTTTATTGATGCACGGTGATATCAGTTTTTCTCGTACATACATTTGATATCCGCAAATAAATGTGGACCGCAAAAATACATTTGGCGCTACCTGTTCGCCCTCAGCTGGCATCGTACCTGTGCTTGTTAACACAGCTCATACGCACCCGGTGTGCCAGAGAATAAGAAGACTTAGCAGGAGGGATCAGTGTTGCCAAATAGTCGCTGTATTTAGCAGGTCTTCAGACCCCCTGTTGTATCTCATTTTTTGGGGAAAAAAGCGACTAGCGATACATCCAGCAGCTTTTAGTGGTTTTATTGGAGCCTTCTGGAGACATAAACCCACGTATTGCTCTTTTTAATGAGCAGCGGGTCCTAACCACAAATAGAAGCGACAGAAGAAAGTTCATATGTAGTTTTAAACATATTTGATTAGCTTTTTATGTGTTTTTCTTAGCTTATTTGATCAATTATGGACGCCTATAGCAGAAATGAGCCCTTCGAGATGAGCTTTGTAAAAAAGAAAAACAAAACATTTATATGTGGAAGAAAAGTTTTGTCATTTTATTTAATCTGAGCAACAACTTGATGCAGTTTAATGTTGATTAACGTGGACCCCGACATAAACATGTTGAAAAACTTATTGGGGTGCTACCATTTAGTGGTCAATTGTACGGAATATGTACTGTATTGTGCAATTGTACTAATAAAAGTCTCAATCAATCAATCAAAAAAAGCACTTTATATGTAGAAAGGTTTTGTTAGAGCCTCTGAGATGAGGTGGCGACTTGTCCAGGGTGTACCCGGCCTACCGCCCGAATGCAGCTGAGATAGGCTCCAGCGACCCCCCGCAACCCCAAAAGGGACAAGCGGTAGAAAATGGATGGATGGATGGATTCTGAGCCTTATCTTATTTAGTTTTTATTTTATATACACTACCGTTCAAAAGTTTGGGGTCACCCAAACAATTTTGTGGAATAGCCTTCATTTCTAAGAACAAGAATAGACTGTCGAGTTTCAGATGAAAATTCCCTTTTTTCTGGCCATTTTGAGCGTTTAATTGACCCCACAAATGTGATGCTCCAGAAACTCAATCTGCTCAAAGGAAGGCCAGTTTTGTAGCTTCTGTAACGAGCTAAACTGTTTTCAGATGTGTGAACATGATTGCACAAGGGTTTTCTAATCATCAATTAGCCTTCTGAGCCAATGAGCAAACACATTGTACCATTAGAACACTGGAGTGATAGTTGCTGGAAATGGGCCTCTGTACACCTATGTAGATATTGCACCAAAAACCAGACATTTGCAGCTAGAATAGTCATTTGCCACATTAGCAATGTATAGAGTGTATTTCTTTCAAGTTAAGACTAGTTTAAAGTTATCTTCATTGAAAAGTACAGTGCTTTTCCTTCAAAAATAAGGACATTTCAATGTGACCCCAAACTTTTGAACGGTAGTGTATGTTGACCACATCAACCCTGGCAATGGACCCTGTGTGTATATGTATTTTATGCCATTGTTTACAAATTTGGTAAATAAATAACTAAAAAATGTATATTTTGTTGTTTTCTTACTGTACCGAAAATGAACCGAACCGTGACCTCTAAACCGCGGTACGTACCGAACCGAAATTTTTGTGTACGTTACACCCCTAGACGTACAGTACGAGTTCTGTCCTTTCCGTCCTGTCAGTAGGCTGCCATCAACACATTTTTTCAACTTCAACTGATGTTTTGTACGTGCAAAAATCAGGCAAAGTGTCAACTCTCATCTACCTTCCTCCCTTCACCCTTGAGTTCCCTTCTGAACATGAACGCGGTCTTCTAAGTGCTTTTCTGAGACCCGGAGAGTGAGACACTGTCACCATCTCATGCATGTTTGATTTCATGTTCTTTGAGAAACGAGTGCAGGGGAACGACACAATGACCACATCCTGTTACCCCCACACCCCATCCGCAGAGAGGCTTGTGGGGCGGGGGGTGGGTCCTTGAATCGTAAATGACAAGCCTCACCGGGAACAATACGAGAGTGGGACCAGAGGAACAAAATGTTCCTTTTTATCCATCCATCCGTCCTTTCAAATCAAATCAAATCAATGTTTATTTATATAGCCCTACATCACAAGTGTCTCAAAGGGCTGCACAAGCCACAGCGACAGATCCCACATCAAGCAAGAAAAAACTCAACCCAATGGGATACAATGAGAAACCTTGGAGGGGACTGCAGATGTGGGGACCCGCCCTGGGCGACCGGTGCAATGGACGTCGAGTGGATCTAGTTAATAGTGTGAGAGTCCAGTCCATATTGGGGCCAGCAGGGGATCATCTTGAGTGGAGACAAGTCAGCAGCGCAGAGACGTCCCCAACTGATGCACAGATGAGTGGTCCACCCCGGGTCCCGACTTTGAACAGCTAGCGGCTCATCTGTGGTCACCTAATAACCTCTCCACGCAGGGGAGGGGGGAAGAGTAGAAAAAAGACGTCAGATCAACTGGTCTAAAAGGGGGTCTATTTAAAGGCTAGCGTATACAAATGAGTTTTAAGATGGGACTTAAATGCTTCTACTGAGGTAGCATCTCTAACTGTTACCGGGAGGGCATTCCAGAGTACCGGAGCCTGAATAGAAAACGCTCTATAGCCCGCAGACTTTTTTTTGGCTCTGGGAATCACTAATAAGCCGTAGTTCTTTGTTGGAGTGTCTGAGCAAGTGGCTGTTTGGGCCCGTAAATCCAGATGAGTGGTCCACCCCGGGTCCCGACTTTGAACAGCTAGCGCACCATCTGTGGTCACCTAATAACCTCTCCACGCAGGAGAGGGGGGCAGAGCAGAAAAGAGACGGCAGATCAACTGGTCTAAAAGGGGGGTCTATTTAAAGGCTAGCGTATACAAATGAGTTTTAAGATGGGGCTTAAATGCTTCTACCGAGGTAGCATCTCTAACTGTTACCGGGAGGGCATTCCAGAGTACTGGAGCCTGAATAGAAAACGCTCTATAGCCCGCAGACTTTTTTTGGGCTCTGGGAATCACTAATAAGCCAGAGTTCTTTGAACGCAGATTTCCTGCCGGGACATATGGTACAATACAATCAGCAAGATAGGATGGAGCTAGATCGTTAAATATTTTATACGTAAGTAGTAACATCTTAAAGTCACCATGGATCTGGTCACCATCGCAGAGAAATTACACTTTTCCTTACACTTCCTTTCCAGCACTTCTAATCCTCAGTCTGTGTTGGAGTGTCTGAGCAAGTGGCTGTTTGGGCCCGTAAATCCAGATGAGTGGTCCACCCCGGGTCCCGACTTTGAACAGCAAGCGCACCATCTGTGGTCACCTAATAACCTCTCCACGCAGGAGAGGGGGGCAGAGCAGAAAAGAGACGGCAGATCAACTGGTCTAAAAGGGGGGTCTATTTAAAGGCTAGCGTATACAAATGAGTTTTAAGATGGGGCTTAAATGCTTCTACCGAGGTAGCATCTCTAACTGTTACCGGGAGGGCATTCCAGAGTACCGGAGCCTGAATAGAAAACGCTCTATAGCCCGCAGACTTTTTTTGGGCTCTGGGAATCACTAATAATCCGGAGTTCTTTGAATGCAGATTTCCTGCCGGGACATATGGTACACAATACAATCAGCAAGATAGGATGGAGCTAGACAGTTAAGTATTTTATACATAAGTAGTAAAATCTTAAAGTCACCATGGATTTGGTCACCATCGCAGAGAAATTACACTTTTCCTTACACTTCCTTTCCAGCACTTCTAATCCTCAGTCTGTGTTGGAGTGTCTGAGCAAGTGGCTGTTTGGGCCCGTAAATCCAGATGAGTGGTCCACCCCGGGTCCCGACTTTGAACAGCTAGCGCACCATCTGTGGTCACCTAATAACCTCTCCACGCAGGAGAGGGGGGCAGAGCAGAAAAGAGATGGCAGATCAACTGGTCTAAAAGGGGGGTCTATTTAAAGGCTAGCGTATACAAATGAGTTTTAAGATGGGGCTTAAATGCTTCTACCGAGGTAGCATCTCTAACTGTTACCGGGAGGGTATTCCAGAGTACCGGAGCCCGAATAGAAAACGCTCTATAGCCCGCAGACTTTTTTTGGGCTCTGGGAATCACTAATAAGCCGGAGTTCTTTGAACGCAGATTTCCTGCCGGGACATATGGTACAATACAATCAGCAAGATAGGATGGAGCTAGACAGTTAAATATTTTATACGTAAGTAGTAAAACCTTTAAGTCACCATGGATTTGGTCACCATCGCAGAGAAATTACACTCTTCCTTACACTTCCTTTCCAGCACTTCTAATCCTCAGTCTGTGTCGGAGTGACTGTTTGGGCCCGTAAATCCAGTTTAAGCTAAACAAACTCATTGTGCTCATCTCCCAACTGCCTTCTGCTCATCTCTCTCTCTCCCGGATCGCTTTGGAGTCCTAACTACAGTCACTAATTAGTCGCCTCTTCATGCTGGGTCAGTGGGTTTCATCGCCGGGTCGGCCGTGTTTGCCTTGTCTCTCCTGATACCAGCGCTCGCCTGGAAGAGGTCCTCACACCGAGCTTGGATCCCATTGCCAGGCAGCCTCCTGGGACTCGTGGCTTGCTTTCTTTACCTGGAAGGGGCTACTGCAGACTTTCATCCCGAGATAACGGCGCTTGGAAACAGACTCGTCTGTTCTGTGAGCGGCTTCTTTGCCTGGCTGAGGTTTGCGTGGGAGAAGCGGAGTGATGGCAAAGATGCTCTGAAGGCGTGTCCAACATCGCCTGCAGGGATACATACTTACTTGTTTTATGACAAGGGAAATTAGGCAGGGTTTTACTAATGCAGGAGGACAGCGTTTATTCTTTGCCGACGGGGGAGTCATGCAATATCTGCGCTCACGTCATGCTAATGCTTACATGTTCACGACGCAGAGTCTGGAATTTGCTAAATATTGAACGGCAGTGACCCTCTCCATTGGTTTTGTACCGTGCCTTATTATTAAGTGCATCAAACCAATCGGTTTCTACCGCGGAACAATCTTTTCATGCGGCAAGCTGTGCGTCTATTTGCCCGTTCGGTGCCCTCCCCTCCGCTTTTTGACACTGGCGCTAGAGCCAAAGCGCTTTCCCAGGGTTCTAAGGACCGACATCCTTTTCATTCTCCCGCCTGGGCGCCTCAGATAAAGGGGGCATATTTTAAACACACCACAGTGTGGAGACAGCGACTCAAAAAGAAAGGGAGAGAAAAGGCAAGCGAGACAGTGAAAGACTTAAGACGAAGAAGAAGCAAGACATTTGGATTTCAAAGTTAGCCTCTGTTAGATGGCGACTTTTCCAATATAGGGTTCAAAGTGGCCCTAACAAGTGTCATGTATTAGAAAGCCTTGAATACCACTAAACTCCATTTTATTCCTGAGAGAAATATCTGGAAAAAGACAGGTTGTCTATAGATTATACAGTGGAACCTTGATTTATGACCTTCGTGGTTCTTGAACAGGGCTCGTAAATTAAAAAAATTGTATATTAAAGCAAATTTGTCCATAAGAAACAATGTAAACATTAATAATGGGTTCCAGTCTCGACAAAAGTCCATATTTTAGTTAAAGTTTGTACACTTTGAACTAGGGTTGTACGGTATACCGGTACTAGTATAGTACCGCGATACTAGGTAGATACAAGGTTTCTCGACTTAAGACGAAGAAGAAGCAAGACATTTGGATTTCAAAGTTAGCCTCTGTTAGATGGCGACTTTTCCAATGTAGGGTTCAAAGTGGCCCTAACAAGTGTCATGTATAAGAAAGCCTTGAATACCACTAAACTCCATTTTATTCCTGAGAGAAATGTCTGGAAAAAGACAGGTTGTCTATAGATTATACAGTGGAACCTTGATTTATGACCTTCGTGGTTCTTGAACAGGGCTCGTAAATTTAAAAAATGTGTATATTAAAGCAAATTTGTCCATAAGAAACAATGTAAACATTAATAATGGGTTCCAGTCTCGACAAAAGTCCATATTTTAGTTAAAGTTTGTACACTTTGAACTAGGGTTGTACGGTATACCGGTACTAGTATAGTACCGCGATACTAGGTAGATACAAGGTTTCTCGATTTAAGACGAAGAAGAAGCAAGACATTTGGATTTCAAAGTTAGCCTCTGTTAAATGGCGACTTTCCCAATATAGGGTTCAAAGTGGCCCTAACAAGTGTCATGTATAAGAAAGCCTTGAATACCACTAACCTCCATTTTATTCCTGAGAGAAATGTCTGGAAAAACACAGGTTGTCTATAGATTATACAGTGGAACCTTGATTTATGACCTTCGTGGTTCTTGAACAGGGCTCGTAAATTAAAAAAATGTGTATATTAAAGCAAATTTGTCCATAAGAAACAATGTAAACAGTAATAATGGGTTCCAGTCTCGACAAAAGTCCATATTTTAGTTAAAGTTTCTACACTTTGAACTAGGGTTGTACGGTGTACCGGTACTAGTATAGTACCGCGATACTAGGTAGATACAAGGTTTCTCGACTTAAGACGAAGAAGAAGCAAGACATTTGGATTTCAAAGTTAGCCTCTGTTAAATGGCGACTTTTCCAATATAGGGTTCAAAGTGGCCCTAACAAGTGTCATGTATAAGAAAGCCTTGAATACCACTAACCTCCATTTTATTCCTGAGAGAAATGTCTGGAAAAAGACAGGTTGTCTATAGATTATACAGTGGAACCTTGATTTATGACCTTCATGGTTCTTGAACAGGGCTCGTAAATTAAAAAAATTGTATATTAAAGCAAATTTGTCCATAAGAAACAATGTAAACAGTAATAATGGGTTCCAGTCTCGACAAAAGTCCATATTTTAGTTAAAGTTTGTACACTTTGAACTAGGGTTGTACGGTATACCGGTACTAGTATAGTACCGCGATACTAGGTAGATACAAGGTTTCTCGACTTAAGACGAAGAAGAAGCAAGACATTTGGATTTCAGAGTTAGCCTCTGTTAGATGGCGACTTTTCCAATATAGGGTTCAAAGTGGCCCTAACAAGTGTCATGTATAAGAAAGCCTTGAATACCACTAACCTCCATTTTATTCCTGAGAGAAATGTCTGGAAAAAGACAGGTTGTCTATAGATTATACAGTGGAACCTTGATTTATGACCTTCGTGGTTCTTGAACAGGGCTCGTAAATTAAGAAAATTGTATATTAAAGCAAATTTGTCCATAAGAAACAATGTAAACATTAATAATGGGTTCCAGTCTCGACAAAAGTCCATATTTTAGTTAAAGTTTGTACACTTTGAACTAGGGTTGTACGGTATACCGGTACTAGTATAGTACCGCGATACCAGGTAGATACAAGGTTTCTCATTGTTATCCCATTTGGTTGAGTTTTTTCTTGCCCTGGATGTCGTTGTGGCTTGTGCAGCCCTTTGAGACACTCGTGATTTAGGGCTATATAAGTAAACATTGTTTGCTTGATTGATACTAATGAATCATATTCGGTACTATACCGCCTCTAAAAAGTACCGGAGTTGCGTTTACAAACAGGAAGTAGAATTGCAATTCAAATTGGAATTGAAGGACGTAGAATTAAAATTCCATTAAAACATTTTGGTGTATTCCAGAATTAAGCTTTACAGTAGCTTTACATATTTCATAGAAATATACTTACCATGAACATTATATACACATTATATTTTAATTTTGCCAACATTTAAGACTAAAAACATCCTTAAAACATAGATGATTTAATTGAATGTGCAAACCCCGTTTCTATATGAGTTGGGAAATTGTGTTGGATGTAAATATAAACGGAATACAATGATTTGCAAATCATTTTCAACCCATATTCAGTTGAATATGCTACAAAGACAACATATTTGATGTTCAAACTGATAAACCTTTTTTTTTTGCAAATAATCATTAACTTTAGAATTTGATGCCAGCAACACGTGACAAAGAAGTTGGGAAAGGTGGCAATAAATACTGATAAAGTTGAGGAATGCTCATCAAACACTTATTTGGAACATCCCACAGGTGAACAGGCAAATTGGGAACAGGTGGGTGCCATGATTGGGTATAAAAGTAGATTCCATGAAATGCTCAGTCATTCACAAACAAGGATGGGGCGAGGGTCACCACTTTGTCAACAAATGCGTGAGCAAATTGTTGAACAGTTTAAGAAAAACCTTTCTCAACCAGCTATTGCAAGGAATTTAGGGATTTCACCATCTACGCTCCGTAATATCATCAAAGGGTTCAGAGAATCTGGAGAAATCACTGCACGTAAGCAGCTAAGCCCGTGACCTTCCATCCCTCAGGCTTTACTGCATCAACAGGCGACATCAGTGTGTAAAGGATATCACAACATGGGCTCAGGAACACTTCAGAAACCCACTGTCAGTAACTACAGTTGGTCGCTACATCTGTAAGTGCAAGTTAAAACTCTCCTATGCAAGGCAAAAAACGTTTATCAACAACACCCAGAAATCTTTACTGAGTGTTGTTAAAAGGAAAGGCCATGTAACACAGTGGTGAACATGCCCTTTCCCAACTACTTTAGCACGTGTTGCAGCCATGAAATTCTAAGTTAATTATTTGCAAAAATAAAAAATTAAGTTTATCAAATATATTTGAACATCAAATATGTTGTCTTTGTAGTGCATTCAATTGAATATGGGGTGAAAAGGATTTGCAAATCATTGTATTCCGTTTATATTTACATCTAACACAATTTCCCAACTCATATGGAAACGGGGTTTGTATTATCATTTTCAAGTGATGGAAAATGGTGGACAATGGAGGAATTTTCCTAGAATTGTTTGCTTTATCCAAGTATTCCAAATGTTTTGTCGGTAGACGTCTTGTAAAAGACACCGTTTGGCTGTGCGCGTCGTCCTGTGAACCAAAGCAGCGGATGTCGTCGTTTATCACATCGGTAATGAGAACAAGCTAATCGTGCGGATGCTGCAGAGAGCGCCTGCCAAAGATCAGCCTGGAAACAATGCTGATTATTGTCCATGTTGGCTCGCTAATTACACGGCAGAACATTATTGACAAAGGGTGTCTGTATTTTAATATTTGAAAAGAGAGTACTGAATGACCGCACGCCAAAGTTGTGTTAAGTACAACTCTGTCTGGCATATTTTATTTTTTATTTTTCAACTCAATATGCACTTTATTGATTGCTCTTGTTACTTCTTGTGTTCATTAACAGATCCTGAATTGGATCTGTATTATAAATTGTACATTAATATGATTAAACTACTCTGACTAGCGCAGATGTGTCAAACTCAAGGCCCGCAACATCATTTTATGTGGCCCGCAAACACCTGGAAATGACATGTGTCAATAAAGTACTTTAAATTTAAATTTTGACAGAAAAAAAAAAATGTACTGCTTGAAATTGCATACCTTTTCAACTTTAATAGTATCCAATATTGCAACAAATATTACAATATATTATCATACTTTCCAAACATGTTTTTGTCTAAATAAAAAAAACTAACTTTACAGCAAACTACCCATCAAATTAATAAAAATGACAATACATTTTACGGTGTTCTTTACAGCATATTACTGTAAATTGAAAAAAAAAAAACTATTGTTTTTTGCATTAAAATTCTGTTGACTGAGCTGCAAGTTTTTGACTGTAAAATCTACGGTTGTTGTTTTTAACGGTGTGTTACTGTCAATGGAAAGACGGTACATTTGTTTTTACGGTGGAAAAACTGGCAGCCGGGATAAAAAAAATAACTCATACTGTTTTTCCATAAACAATATAATGTTGTAAAAACTAATGTCAATTTAACACAAACATTCCAGCTTTTTCCGTAACCCCCCCACACCCCCCCAAAAAAAAAACAACCAAAAAAACAGTGGTACTGTTTTTTCATTTACCGTAAAATGTTGTAAAAAATTTAAAGAACACTATTTTACAGTAAAATTTTGTAAATGTAAATGTGTACTTTCTTTCTTTCTTTCTTTCTTTCTTTCTTTCTTTCTTTCTTTCTTTCTTTCTTTCTTTCTTTCTTTCTTTTAGTTTATTTCGAACATGAACACACTTACAGCATAATACATCACACAATTTCATATCATTTCTCTTTACATCATGTCCGAAAAGGAGTAGGAAGAAGCAAAGCTTATTTAATCCTACCCCTTTCCCACTTCAGAGCGTTTACAAATATATACATTCATTTACTGACCTTTTTTTTTTTATAGTAAAATGACATCCGTGAATGAGTAATACAACAGTTTTGTAATATGTAATTCATTAAGTCAGTCATTATTAATATACTGAGAGGAGGAATATCTTATTTTAAATAAGGTTGAAAGTAGGGATGTCCGATAATGGCTTTTTGCCGATATCCGATATTCCGATATTGTCCAACTCTTTAATTACAGATACCGATATCAACCGATACAGATATATGCAGTCGTGGAATTAACACATTATTATGCCTAATTTGGACAACCAGGTATTGTGAAGATAAGGTCCTTTTAAAAAAAATTAATAAAATAAAATAAGATAAATTAAAAACATTTTCTTGAATAAAAAAGAAAGTAAAACAATATAAAAACAGTTACATAGAAACTAGTAATTAATGAAAATGAGTAAAATTACACTACCGTTCAAAAGTTTGGGGTCACATTGAAATGTCCTTATTTTTGAAGGAAAAGCACTGTACTTTTCAATGAAGATAACTTTAAACTAGTCTTAACTTTAAAGAAATACACTCTATACATTGCTAATGTGGTAAATGACTATTCTAGCTGCAAATGTCTGGTTTTTGGTGCAATATCTACATAGGTGTATAGAGGCCCATTTCCAGCAACTATCACTCCAGTGTTCTAATGGTACAATGTGTTTGCTCATTGGCTCAGAAGGCTAATTGATGATTAGAAAACCCTTGTGCAATCATGTTCACACATCTGAAAACAGTTTAGCTCGTTACAGAAGCTACAAAACTGGCCTTCCTTTGAGCAGATTGAGTTTCTGGAGCATCACATTTGTGGGGTCAATTAAACGCTCAGAATGGCCAGAAAAAGAGAACTTTCATCTGAAACTCGACAGTCTATTCTTGTTCTTAGAAATGAAGGCTATTCCACAAAATTGTTTGGGTGACCCCAAACTTTTGAACGGCAGTGTAACTGTTAAAGGTTAGTACTATTAGTGGACCAGCAGCACGCACAATCATGTGTGCTTACGGACTGTATCCCTTGCAGACTGTATTGATATATATTGATATATAATGTAGGAACCAGAATATTAATAACAGAAAGAAACAACCCTTTTGTGTGAATGAGTGTGAATGGGGGAGGGAGGTTTTTTGGGTTGGTGCACTAATTTTAAGTGTATCTTGTGTTTTTTATGTTGATTTAATAATAAAAAAAAACAAAAAAAACAAAAAACGATACCGATAACAAAAAAACCGACACCAATAATTTCAGATATTACATTTTTAAGCATTTATCGGCCGATAATATCGGCAGGCCGATATTGTTGAAAGTATTTCTCATAATTCTTCTTCTTTGTGCTTTGTAAGCACTATTAATTTGAACTGGATCATATCAGTACAATGCTTAACTTCTTTACTTCAATCTATTCCATCATTTAATTCCACATGCTGATATGCGAAAGGTTCTAAGTGTTGTACGTGCATACAAATGTTTTATATTACATTTTTCTCTAAGGTTATATTTCTCCTCTTTTGTTGTGAAGAATTGTTGTATATTCTTTGGTAGCAGGTTATAGTTTGCTTGGTACATCATTTTAGCTGTTTGCAATTTTACCAAATCATTGAACTTTAATATTTTTGACTCAATACAACTCATTCTCATATTGACTCAACTTAAAAGTATTTATATAATTATTATTGAAATCCAGAGGCAAATTCATGCATTACTTGCTGTTACAAGCGGCCCTCTTCCATGTGGCCCTCAGTGAAAACCAGTTTGACATCCCTGGATTAGGGGATGGTTGACTTTTTTGGTAGATGAGTTGTCGGTGTGGCAGTTTTATTTGGAGTTCAAATCGGCATTTTAATGGTACTTTAAAGGCCTACTGAGAAGAATTTTTTTTATTTAAACGGAAATAGCAGATCCATTCTATGTGTCATACTTGATCATTTCGCGATATTGCCATATTTTTGCTGAAAGGATTTAGTAGAGAAAATCGACGATAAAGTTCGCAACTTTTGCTCGCTGATAAAAAAAACCTTGCCCCTACCGGAAGTAGCGTGACGTCACAAGCGGTAGTGCTGCTCACAATTCCCCGTTGTTTACAATGGAGCGAGAGATATTAGGAGCGAGAAAGTGACGATTACCCCATTAATTTGAGCGAGGATGAAAGATTCGTGGATGAGGAACGTTAGAATGAAGGACTAGAGTGCAGTTCAAGAGATATCTTTTTTCGCTCTGACCGTAACTTAGGTACAAGCTGGCTCATTGGAATCCGCACTCTCTCCTTTTTCTATTGTGGATCACGGATTTGTATTTTAAACCACCTCGGATACTATATCCTCTTGAAAATGAGAGTCGAGAAGGCGAAATGGACATTAACAGTGACGTTTATCTCCACGACAATACATCGACGAAGCTCTTTAGCATGAGCTAACGTGATAGCATCTGTCTCAAATGCAGATAGAAACAAAATACCGTAATTTCCGGACTATAAGCCGCACCTGACTATAAGCCGCACCAGCTAAATTTAGGGGAAAATACAGATTGCTCCATATATAAGCCGCACCCGACTATAAGCCGCAGGGTTTTGATGTGTAATTACCGTAGTATATAGGGGTTCCTGCTACCACGGAGGGGATTGTCGGGACAGAGATGACTGTTTGGGAACGCAAAGCGTCCCATTTATTAACAATAAATCTTTCAATCATTCAATCAAACTTTCACATCTTTGACATGGCGAACAGCATTCGTGCAGAGTACAAATAATACAACGGTGCAAAGTAATACAAAGTGCTCGCCTGTACGTTATCAAAATAACCAGCCTACCGGTATATGAAAAGTCAGTCTTTAATCATTGTGTCATCGTCTTCCTCCTGCGTACTAAAACCACCGAAATCCTCTTCGTCGGTGTCTGAGAAGAACAGGCCGTAAATAAGCCGCACCCTTGTATAAGCCGCAGGGACCAGAACGAGGGGAAAAAGTAGCAGCTTATAGTCCGGAAATTACGGTAAATAAATCCCTGACTGGAAGGATAGACAGAAGATCAACAATACTACTATCAGGAGGCACCGAACCAAACACTGGACATGTAAATACACGGTTAATGTGTATTCGACGCCTGTCAAAGCCTAGCAATGCTGTTGGTAACAATGCTAACTTAACAACGGGACCTCGTCAGAGCTATGATAAAAATATTAGCGCTCCACCTACGCCAGCCAGCCATCCTCTGCTCTTCAACACCCGTGCTCACCTGCGTTCCAGCGATCGACGATGCGGTCGGCGGCCCGGAGACGTAGGAAGTCAAGCTGTGTTCGCCGCTAGCGCGTCTGCTATCCAACAAAGTCCTCCTTGTTGTGTTGCTACAGCCAGCCGCTAATACACCGATCCCACCTACAACCTTCTTCTTTGCAGCCTCCATTGTTCATTAAACAAATTGCAAAAGATTCACCAACACAGATGTCCAGAATACTGTGGAATTTTGTCGAAGAAAACAGAGCTCTGTGTATTGTGTCCAAAAGGGTCCAAACACTTCCGTGGACCTCGCGACGTCACGCGCATACGTCATCCTCCAAAGGCGTTTTGAACCGGAAGTTCCCCGGTTCACTGCGTGGTCGGTAGTAGTGGCTTTCAGTAGGCCTTTAAATCTCAGCAAGAGCCAAAAAGGGAATATTTTTATGGAAATATGGAGCTCCAGATTGAACCCTTTTGTAACTGTATGCATGTTTGAAAAGAAACTAAAAACCAGGGGTCTTCTGTATCGCACCTGTCAAGTGTAACACAGATTTAGCTGTATTGTTTTATCCCTGGGCTGCTCGCAGTGGCGTCTTGCTGCTCGGGGAAGCGCTCCAGTTTGTCCGGGTTCTTTTCCTGTCACAGCTCGGCGTCCATGATTGACTGTTTGGCCTGTTGGACGTACACACTGTGTTAGCTGTGGAACTCGAATGAAGGAGAGCGACTGCACGTCTCCCCTGCCATTGTATTGTTTTAAAAGAGAGTAAGGAAGTAGTTTAAATATGGTGTTGATATCGTTAAATTGAAAAATGCACAGTGACTACATGTGATCGGTATTGGTATCGGCTGATCTCACTCATGGATGATTGGTATTGGCAGCATGAAATTTTGATCGGAACATCCCTTTAGTTTAGTCAATGAGGTAGGAAGACATGACTTGATCACCCTACACAACCTACAGCACAGTATGGGAAGTGTCAAAAGATGGCGCTAACTGTTTTAATGACATTCAGACTTTACTTCAATCAATAATGGAGCAGCGTCTTCTCATCTGTGGCTCTCTAGTGCAACAACAACGCCGGAAATGTGTCCCGTGAAAAAACATCCGACCGGAGCTCTCTAATAACTAAAGTTCCTTGGGTGAATAATTTAAACTCACTACACCGGTATGTTTTAGTGCTTTCATGGCGAGTTTACTGACAGATATACACTACCGTTCAAAAGTTTGGGGTCACCCAAACAATTTTGTGAATAGCCTTCATTTCTAAGAACAAGAATAGACTGTCGAGTTTCAGTTGAAAGTTCTCTTTTTCTGGCCATTTTGAGCGTTTAATTGACCCCACAAATGTGATGCTCCAGAAACTCAATCTGCTCAAAGGAAGGTCAGTTTTGTAGCTTCTGTAACGAGCTAAACTGTTTTCAGATGTGTGAACATGATTGCACAAGGGTTTTCTAATCATCAATTAGCCTTCTGAGCCAATGAGCAAACACATTGTACCATTAGAACACTGGAGTGATAGTTGCTGGAAATGGGCCTCTATACACCTATGTAGATATTGCACCAAAAACCAGACATTTGCAGCTAGAATAGTCATTTACCACATTAGCAATGTATAGAGTGTATTTCTTTAAAGTTAAGACTAGTTTAAAGTTATCTTCATTGAAAAGTACAGTGCTTTTCCTTCAAAAATAAGGACATTTCAATGTGACCCCAAACTTTTGAACGGTAGTGTAAGTAAGAACTTTACACTACTTTATATTAGAAATGGCAACAACAGAGGGTGAATGTCACATAACAAGAAGATAGAGAAAAAGAAGAAGCTTATCGACTATGGTATCGGCACCGACTACAAAGGCGGACTTTTCCAGATTTATGCAGATCCCAAATACAGATCAGCAGGTACCAGAAGGTAAAAAAAAGTTGCTTTTGCATAATATTGCGAAACAAAACACCAGATAATATGTATTACCTCATACACACACCATAATAATACTCGTATGTTGAAGCACAGTACAATCCGTCAAGCGGTGCGGCTTCATAGCTTACCAAAGTTGTACCAAAACATTTTGATTGATTTTTGAGCGCCGTGTGTAATGTTCTATATTTTCAGTGGAACATATAACATTTTGGTGTTGTTTACTTGAGTCATATTGCAGTCTACACGTATCTCTTATGTGTGACTGCCATCTACTGGTCACACTTATCATTACACCATGTACCAAATAAAATAGCTTCGAGGTCGGTAAGCACAATCAAAATGGTTCCATACATTAGGCGCACTGTTGAGTTTTGAGAAAATGAAAGGATTTTATTTAGTCGGAAAAATACGGTACCTTTTAAATCGATGTTAATCCAATCCAATTCAATCCACTTTATTTATATAGCACATTCAAACAACGGAAATGTTTCCAAAGTGCTGCACAAAAATATTAAAAACAGTATTAAAATCAATATTAAAAACAATAATCAAATATTATCCTTAGCTCCACCAAGGACTGAATAAAAACTGTTAGATTGATATGCCTCTTCTGGAGGACCAACTACCAAACCTACCAAACTACTATCAAACCTGCTCAGTGGCGTCGTGTTTAGAGTGTCCGCCTTGAGATCGGTAGGTCGTGAGTTCAAACCCCGGCCGAGTCATACCAAAGACTGTAAAAATGGGACCCATCACCTCCCTGCTTGAGGGTCGGAATTGGGGGTTAAATCACCAAAATGATTCCCGAGCGCGGCCACCGCTGCTGCTCACTGCTCCCCTCACCTCCCAGGGGGTGGAAAAAGGGGACGGGACTAATGCAGAGTGTAATTTCACCACACTTAATGTGTTTGTGACTATCAGTGGTACTTTAAGTTGAACTTTAACTAGCAGAGCTCAGTTCGATACACCGGAATGTAAGGATTATAAATCGACCAAACTTCTAACATGAATTGCGCATCAATTCTGTATGCTTTCATGTGGATTTTTACATTATTTTAGGTAGGGGTGTAACGGTACGTGTTTTTGTATTGAACCGTTTCGGTACGGGGGTTCCGGTTCGGTTCGGAGGTGTACCGAACGAGTTTCCACACGGACATATTAAGTAGCGTAACGCACATTGTGTAAACAATGCACAGCACATGGCATGCTAGCAGCGACGGCGCTACGATAGACTGACCATACGTCCTCTTTTCACCGGACATGTCCTCTTTTGCGGAGCTGTCAGTGCGGAGTTTCTTAAATGCCTCAAATGTCCGGCATTTTGAGTTAGGGTTTCGTGTATTTTCAATGTACGTTCAGGGTTAAGAAGGGGTTGAAAACAAAACAAATTGTGCGTGCAGCAGCATTGGTGAGGGAGGGGCAGAGACAGAGAGAGCGAGAGAGTTATGATAAACACGCATGCGTCGCCAGGCTCTGCTTTTTATCCATAGATTTATCAGATTTTATTTTTTATTATCTATAGCAGAGGTGTCAAAAGTGTGCCCCGGAGGCCACTTGCGGCCCACAGCTAATTTTTTAAAGGCCCACGGCACATTCTAAAAATACTATTAAATTAAACAAAAACATAACAAAAGTGAAATAAAAAAGCTTAAAGGTGAAATGTAATTTAGAAAAAGTTGCAATGTTGACTAATAAAACAAAGCTGTTTTTTTTTTCTTTCAAACTGTCATTGCTCAAAACATAATATTGAATCAAAATCAATGTTATTATGAATTATTGACCTATCCAAGGCAGTGTTTCCCATAAACTGCCAACATACCTGTGGCGGTGGCGGCGTGGCTATGGGCGTGGCTATGGGTGTAGTCACCATGACATCATCGAGCAATTTGCATAATTTACTACAATGATTTGATTTTCTCTAAAAAGGCTAAAAAAATGTATACTTACTAATTAATAATAACAGTATTGTTTTAAACGTCCATCCATCCACCCATCCATTTTACAATATAATTATAACACTTTATGTACATATTTATATACAGATTTGAACAATAAGTTACTCACTGAAATATATTTATTAATCGTGGTTCTTACAAAAAATATATCTTATAAAATATAAAAGCTAAAATGTCTCTTAAAGCTCTGCCCCTTTAATTAGTGCATACTAAATGATTTAACTTTAGCCTACTACTACAGCCATATTATTTACCAGCAACATAAAGTGAAACAGAGGCAGAGGTGTCCTGCCACAGTCAGTAACAAATAAACAGAAAACAGTAGTGGTCAAATACAAATAAGGCAACAAGAGAAGTATCCTACCCTTCTCTTTTGTAAATTAAATCTGAACAGCCTATATGGGCATCTACATCAATTATATGATTTGCCTGAGAAGCTGGACAGGACACAAAAAAATAAAAAAAATTGTTTTTATTTTTTTATTCGTGGCGGACGTAATTCTCTCGTGGCGGGCCGCCACAAATAAATGAATGTGTGGGAAACACTGCAAGGTTCCGATTACTTCACATCAAATATTCCACTAAGAAAAATATTTTTGGTGGAAGATTTTGCAAATTTGGTAAATAAATAACCAAAAAATGTATATTTTGTTGTTTTCTTACTGTACCGAAAATGAACCGAACCGTGACCTCCAAACCGAGGTACGTACCGAACCGATATTTTTGTGTACCGTTACACCTCTAATGTTAGGGAATATTTTCACCAGTTCGCCCACAATTGGGAAATTGAAACACAGCATCAAAGGAAGCTTATAAGATTGTGTTTGGAAGCAGAAATGTTTCCGATCCCGCAACCGACATATTGTTTTCTAAAAAGCAACACACGGGATACATCATGTGTCACGATGGGAATAAATACAACTTCCTCAATGTTCTTGTTTGGAATTCAAATAAGGAGTACTAGAGTATATCCATCATTATTAGTATTGGCCTCTGCAAAGCATCAACTTCCCCATGACTCCAGATAACATGCAACATGGTCATTACACGTCTCGTCCCCATATTGCTTTGAAACGGCCATCAATCCCGTAACCTTTCCTTATTTGCCCGGAGGGAGCTGAGTGGAAGCATGTGTTGACACTGTTAAAAGACTCACGTGCGGACGTCGCACGTTTCCCGTCCGGACTCGTGTTTGTTTTGAGGAGGAAACGGGGGAGGGGTGGGCGGTTTACATCCCCACTGCTTGACCTCCAACACCTCGGGGCAATGTTCTGTACGAATGGTGTGTATAAGTCTGCGGCGGACGTACGAAAATGGGGTATGCCCCCGTTTTTTTTCCCTCCGTCTTGTCATGTCGGTTTGTCTCTTCGGGTAACAAATCAGTGATTGTTCTCCGAAAAAAGGTACATCTCATTGACTGATGCATGAAACCACCTTTGTTGTTGTGTTGTCTGCGAGTGTGGGGGTAGGTGGGGGTAGCAGCAGTACGAGCAGCGGCAGCATTGGTGGCTCGGGGTGAGGTCCTGCCCTGATTTTCTCTGGAATTCCTTTGTTTTTGGAAGCCAGAACGGTGGTGGTGGTGGTGGTGGTGGTGGGGGAATCTGGGTAGCCTGAGGGCTCCTTGAGAATTCTCCGCTCACATCTCGTCGCCTGCCAGCTCTGATGGTTTTAAGGGGTCGGCTCTGTTTTCCCCAAAAAAAAAAAAAAAAAGGCTACGAGCGAAGAGCCAAAACACATTTTCTTGAAAGGCGAGGCGGCGATTAGGAGGGGATAAAGATGAGAGCGCCCGGGAAACATGAATGGGCTCCGTCTTTTGAAGGGGAAATGAAAGTCAAATGTAGATCCTTGCATTAGTGTTGGCGATAATAGCAAAAATCTAAATTACGATTAATGAATTAATTATTTAATAATTAATTATATATATTTATTAGAGATGTCCGATAATATCGGCCGATAAATGCTTTAAAATGTAATCATTGGTATCGGTTTCAAAATGATCGGTATCGGTTTCAAAAAGTAAAATGTATGACTTTTTAAAACGCCGCTGTGTACACGGACGTAGGGAGGAGTACAGAGCGCCAATGAACCTTAAAGGCGCTGCCTTTACGTGCCGGCCCAGTCACATAATATCTACATACAAGTGAATGCAATGCATACTTGGTCAACAGCCATACAGGTCACACTGAGGGTGGCCGTAGAAACAACTTTAACACTGTTACAAATATGCGCCACACTGTGAACCCACACCAAACAAGAATGACAAACATATTTCGGGAGAAGATCCGCACCGTAACACAACATAAACACAACAGAACTAACGATTAGTTTGATAATCGATTAGTCTGTCGATTATTGCTTTGATTAATCGATTAATAATCGTATAAAAGAGACAAACTACGTTTCTATCCTATCCAGTATTTTATTGGAAAAAAAAACAGCATACTGGCACCATACTTATTTTGATTATGGTTTCTCAGCTGTTTGTAAATGTTGCAGCTTATAAATAAAGGTTTATTTAAAAAAAAAAAAATAAAAAAAAAATTAACAAAAACAAAAAACCTCTGCGCATGCGCATAGTGTAGATCCAACGAATCGATGACTAAATTAATCGGCAACTATTTTAATAATCGATTTAAAGGCCTACTGAATTTTTTTTATTTTTATTTAAACGGGAATAGCAGATCCATTCTATGTGTCATACTTGATCATTTCGCGATATTGCCATATTTTTGCTGAAAGGATTTAGTAGAGAAAATCGACGATAAAGGTCGCAACTTTTGCTCGCTGATAAAAAAAAAGCCTTGCCTGTAGCGGAAGTAGCGTGACGTCACAGGAGCTAGTATTCCTCACAATTCCCCGTTGTTTACAATGGAGCGAGAGAGATTCGGACCGAGAAAGTGATGATTACCCCATTAATTTGAGCGAGGATGAAAGATTCGTAGATGAGGAACGTTACAGTGAAGGACTTGAGAGGCAGTGATGGACGTATCTTTTTTCGCTCTGACCGTAACTTAGGTACAAGCTGGCTCATTGGATTCCACACTCTCTCCTTTTTCTATTGTGGATCACAGATTTGTATTTTAAACCACCTCGGATACTATATCCTCTTGAAAATGAGAGTCGAGAACGCGAAATCGACATTCAGTGCCTTTTATCTCCACGACAATACATCGGCGAAATGCTTCAGCTACGAGCTAACGTGATAGCATCGTGCTTTAACTGCATATAGAAACAAAAGAAATAAACCCCTGACTGGAAGTATAGATAGAAAATCAACAATACTATTAAACCGTGGACATGTAAATACACGGTTAATGCTTTCCAGGCTGGCGAAGGTTAACAATGCTGTGCTAACGACGCCATTGAAGCTAACTTAGCAACCGGACTGCACAGAGCTATGCTAAAAACATTAGCTCTCCACCTACGCCAGCCAGCCCTCATCTACTCATCAACACCCGTGCTCACCTGCGTTCCAGCGATCGGCAGAAGGACGAAGGACTTCACCCGATGCGTTTGGCGGCCCGGAGACGTAGAAAGTCAAGGTGAAGTCGGCGGCTAGCGCGGCTAGCGCAGCTAGCGCTCCAACAAAGTCCTCCTGGTTGTGTTGCTGTAGTCCGCTGCTAATACACTGATCCCACCTACAACTGTCTTCTTTGCAGCTTTCATTGTTCATTAAACAAATTGCAAAAGATGTCCAGAATACTGTGGAATTATGAAATGAAAACAGATCTTTTTGTATAGGATTCTACGGGGTACCATAACTTCCGTTACTCTGACTTCGTCACGCGTATACGTCATCATACCGCGATGTTTCAGCCGGATATTTCCCGGGAATTTTAAAATGTCACTTTATAAGTTAACCCGGCCGTATTGGCATGTGTTGCAATGTTAAGATTTCATCATTGATATATAAACTATCAGACTGCGTGGTCGGTAGTAGTGGCTTTCAGTAGGCCTTTAATCGATTAGTTGTTGCAGCCCTAAACAGGACAAATACCCAGAACCCCTTGCAGCACTAACTCTTCCGGGACGCTACAATACACCCCCCCCCACCCCCACCCCGCTACCCCCTAACCCGAACCCCGCCCACCTCAACCTCCTCATGCTCTCTTCCAGCGGGGCATCACGACAAAATTAGGCATACTAATGTGTTAATTCCACGACTGTATATATCGGTATCGGTTGATATCGGTATCGGGAATTAAGAGTTGGACAATATCGGAATATCAGATATCGGCAAAAAAGCCATTATCGGACATCTCTAATATTTATATGTAATATATAAATTATATATATTTAATAATTAATTATTTAATTAATTTAATTAGTTAACATTCTACTTCCATTTCGGTTAATGCACGAGTATCACCGTCTCAACTAGAGTTGTTTTGATCAGGGTTTTATGCTGCCGATTCCGATACGATCATTCTTGAGTGAGATCGGCCGATACCAATCACCAGGGTTGGGCATCATTTGAAGTCGGACAATTCCCGTTGCCATTCCGGTTCCTCGTTGCAACTTCAGTTCCCAAACGATTCCCGATTGCCAGTTTTTTGAGGCAGGTTCAAAAATGTACTGTGATTTCTGACAGGACTATTTTCAAACATTATGTAAAATAACAATCATTTGAACTCGAATATAAACGTTATGAAGTTTCTTACCACAGGAGTGCATAAAAGTTGCAAATTCCGATACTGATCAACCATGAGTGAAATTGTCCGATACCGATTACATTGCTGTGACCTGTTACGTCAGGTCATCCCTTTGTTTTGCTTTGTGGGTGTTTTTCCAGTTTTTTGGTCCAGTTCCTGTCCTCCTCACCTCCAACACTCGCCATGTATACTCCTATTACCTCCCTGTACTTCTCTTCTGGGCCACTTGTTTGTTGGTGGGATCATTCTGTTACGTTTGCTTTTTGTAGCCAAGGTTGTGACCCCAAAAATGCAGGTAGAAGTGGATTTGATGTCCAAATGTTAAAAAAACACACAGAGTGCACATAATAGCACAGGGGAGACTCTGCATGGAAAGGGTGAGCTTAACAGAGAGTTTACAACACAAGGAAATGCACATTTCGAATCGTAAATACCTGTGACCGTGGACAGCAATCTCCAACAATGATCCAAAACAACCAACCTAATTTTGGTCAAGTAAAAAATACTGATATAATCACTCTTGTTTCAATCATATACTGATTAGGGTTGTACGGTATTAGTATAGTACCGCGATACTAATGAATCATATTCGTCACGTCGTGTCATTGCTGGTTTCACGAGCAGTCGAGCATGTTCGGCAGCGCACAATCACGGAGTACTTGCAAGCAGACACAGTGTGTAGACAGAAAAGGGAGAACGGACGCATTTTGGCTTAAAAACTAACGATAAAGGTGAAGTTATAACACTGAAACGCCCTCAGGAAGAGGTGCTTTAAGACATGGCTAGCTAAGTCCAGCCGCAGTCGGCAGTGTTTTAGCTACTTCTAAATCGCTAATCCTCGCCTCCATGGCGACAAATGAAGTACGTTTCTAACAAGTATCATCCCTGCAGGACGAGGAATAGTTAAACATGCTTTACTACACACCGTAGCTCACTGGCGTCAAAATGTAAACAAACGCCATTGGTGGATCTACACCTAACATCCACTGTAATGATACCAAGTAAAGGAGCGTATCTAGTCGATAGAACTATGATTACGTCAATATGTTTTGGCATCACAACATCTTCTTTCGTTTTAAAAAAAATGTATATTATGTTAATAAACTCAGGAAATACGTCCCTGGACACATGAGGACTTTGAATATGATCCTGTAACGACTTGGTATCGAATTGATACCCTAATTTGTGGTATCATCCAAAACTAATGTAAAGCATCCAAACAACAGAAGAATAAGTCATTATTACATTTTAACAGAATTGTAGATAAAGAGAAAGTAAGCAGATATTAACAGTAAACGAACAAGTAGATTAATAATAATTTCTTTTATACCACTTGTCCTCTATAATTTTGACAAAATAATAGAATGAGAAATGACACAATATGTTACTGCATACGTCAGCAGACTAAATTAGGAGCCTTTGTTTGCTTACTTACTAAGAAAGACAAGTTGACTTGGGATGACAATGAGAAACCTTGGAGAGGACCGCACTTACTTAAATTAAGTAAGTACTAGTGGCATTACCTTGACATAATGATATGTGCTCGGCATTACATTTCTTGAAACCAGCAAACTTATACTAAAAACTAATTTATTGTTCTTAATGGAAATTCTACAAGGTAACCGCTTGTTACTCTCGGGGTCTCCTAGCCACTCAGGCAAATCGTATGGTCTAAAAATGCATTTTTCCATCGATAACATGACATCATCGCACCAAGTGTGTGCTCTTTCAGTCAATTAGTGCGCATATATACAGCCCGGAACCCCGGCCAAAATTTTTTAAATTGTAATTTTGAAGAATTTATCTGAATGTGCATGAACTATTTCTGTTCAAAATTGTTAGAAATGTTAAATGTTTAAATATTAACTGTCAGTTTACTGTACTGTGCCAACTGTACTACTATATGAGTACGTCTTTTCTATTGTTTCATTGAAAATAAAACAAAGTGATGATTGTTTTTTGATTCATGCTAGAAATAAGACATTATTACTTTAAAAAAGTAGTTTTATACTTGTGAGTGTTGATGACACAGCTTTGCAACAGTTGATATTCTAGTTTCAAGCATGTTTTACTCAATATAGGTCATAACATCTCAGCAACAAGCTGTAATATCTTACTGAGATCATTTAGGACCAAAACCCTTAAAACAAGTAAAACACTCCAACATAAAATCTGCTAAGTGAGAAGAATGATCTTATCAGACAGAAAATAAGCAAATATCACCCTTATTTGAGATATTTAATCTTACTTAAATTTCAGTTTTTGCAGTGTAGTAGGTACTACAAATGAGTTACTAGTGCAGTGGTTCTTAACCTGGGTTCGATGGAACCCTAGGGGTTCGGTGAGTCGGTCTCAGGGGTTCGGCGAAGGTCAAGACACACCCGACTCATTGTGTGAATAAAAACTTCTCCCTATCGGCGTATTGTGGATACGGTAAAAGCAGAAGTCACACTAATTTGCAGGTGTGTAATTTGTTGTGAGTTCATGCACTGTGTTGTTGTTTTTTCTTTGAACAAGGTGATGTTCATGCACGGTTCATTTTGTGCACCAGTAAAAAAAACCATAACTTTGTCTTGAATTTAAAAAAAAAAAATCCCTAAAGAAGGGTTCGGTGACCGCGCATATGTAACTGGTGGGGTTCGGTACCTCCAACAAGGTTAAAGGCCTACTGAAATGAAATGTTCTTATTTAAACGGGGATGGCAGATCCATTCTATGTGTCATACTTGATCATTTCGCGATATTGCCATATTTTTGCTGAAAGGATTTAGTAGAGAACATCGACGATAAAGTTCGCAACTTTTGCTCGCTGATAAAAAAAAGCCTCGCCTGTACCGGAAGTAGCGTGACGTCACAGGTTGAAAGGCTCCTCACATTTCCCCATTGTTTACACCAGCAGCGAGAGCGATTCGGACCGAGAAAGCGACGATTACCCCATTAATTTGAGCGAGGATGAAAGATTCGTGGATGAGGAACGTGAGAGTGAAGGACTAGAGTGCAGTGCAGGACGTATCTTTTTTTCACTCTGACCGTAACTTAGGTACAAGGGCTCATTGGATTCCACACTTTCTCCTTTTTCTATTGTGGATCATGGATTTGTATTTTAAACCACCTCGGATACTATATCCTCTTGAAAATGAGAGTCGAGAACGCAAAATGGATATTCACAGTGACTTTTATCTCCACGACAATACATCGGCGAAGCACTTTAGCTACGGAGCTAACGTGATAGCATCGTGCTTAAATGCGGATAGAAACAAAAGAAATAAGCCCCTGACTGGAAGGATAGACAGAAGATCAACAATACTACCAAACTCTGGACCTGTAAATACACGGTTAATGCTGTACCGCCTGGTGAAGCCTAGCAAGGCTGTTGCTAACGACGCCATTGAAGCTAACTTAGCTACGGGACCTCGACAGAGCTATGCTAAAAACATTATCTATCCACCTACGCCAGCCCTCATCTGCTCATCAATACCCGTGCTCACCTGCGTTCCAGCGATCGACGGCGCGACGAAGGACTTCACCCGATCATCGATGCGGTCGGCGGCTAGCGTCGGATAGCGCGTCTGCTATCCGACTCAAAGTCCTCCTGGTTGTGTTGCTGCAGCCAGCCGCTAATACACCGATCCCACCTACAGCTTTCTTCTTTGCAGTCTCCATTGTTCATTAAACAAATTGCAAAAGAGTCACCAACACAGATGTCCAGAATACTGTGGAATTTTCGCGCAAACGTCATCATACCTAGACGTTTTCAACCGGAAGTTTCCCGGGAAATTTAAAATTGCACTTTATAAGTTAACCCGGCCGTATTGGCATGTGTTGCAATGTTAAGATTTCATCATTGATATATAAACTATCAGACTGCGTGGTCGGTAGTAGTGGCTTTCAGTAGGCCTTCAAGGACCACTGTTCTAGTGATAATCATACCTGTAAGAAAAGCATTTAGAGATAAACAGTTAGCCGCTAGCTGCCTCTTTGGTAGGGTTGGGTATCGTTTGAATTCGAACGATTCCTATTCCGATTCCGGTTCTTTGTTTCGATTCCGATTCCTGACGATTCTCGATTCCAATTCTTCTTGTGCCATGGGAAGGTGGTTTGGGTTGAGAGTTTTCACCATATCCCTGCAAACATAAACAAACATGTAATGTTGCGGTTACTGTTTAGCCCAGTATCAATTAGCTTAGCTCTAAGGTTATTGCTTAACTACCGTAATTTCCGGACTATAAGCCGCTACTTTTTCCCCTTGTTCTGGTCCCTGCGGCTTATACAACGGTGCGGCTTATATACGGCCTGTTCCTCTCCGACACCGACGAAGAGGATTTCGGTGGTTTTAGTACGCAGGAGGAAGACGATGACACAATGATTAAAGACTGACTTTTCATACACCGGTAGGCTGGTTATTTTGATAACGTACAGGCGAGCACTTTGTATTATTTGTACTCTGCACGAATGCTGTTCGCCATGTCAAAGATGTGAAAGTTTGATTGAATAATTGAAAGATTTATAGTTAATAAATGGGACGCTTTGCGTTCCCAAACAGTCATCTCTGTCCCGACAATCCCCTCCGTGGTAGCAGGAACCCCTATATACTACGGTAATTACACATCAAAACCCTGCGGCTTATAGTCGGGTGCGGCTTATATATGGAGCAATCTGTCTTTTCCCCTAAATTTAGCTGGTGCGGCTTTTAGTCAGGTGCGGCTTATAGTCCGGAAATTACGGTAACCTAAATGTTGGAGATTCCACCTCTGAAAAGGGATGCAGTCTTTTGACTATGTGTGCAGTGACCTTTCTGTGGCACTCTTCCGTCTGTGGCACCGACATCTTCCCCATTTCCGCTACGGTGAACGGAGTACGCTGAGCACATCGCGGAGCCTGGCTAGCAGGTTGTGAATTGTCTATGAAAAAATACGCTGGCTAATTTGTTAGCTGCCTCGACGTTGGCGCAAAACACAATATTTATTGCATATATATTGTTTTACTTACCGGATTCGGACTGCAATGCAGTCACCGAGGTGCCAGGCTGGGCGTCGAAGCCAGAGGAAGAGGCAGAGGAGGACGGTCGGCGCAGCGCGTCGAAGACGGGACACGCATTTATTTGTACTCGGAGGTGCTTCATCATGTTCGACGTGCACCCTCCTAAGCACGAAACAGTCCTGTCGCACGTGTTACATTTCGCCGATATTTCATTTTTTTTAGTAAAATAAAGCCACACTTCGACCGCCGACGCCCGCTATCCATGCTTGACTGACTCGCTTTGCTACATAGGCTCGGCTATGCTAACACTTCCGGCGGTGGGCGCTTCTTCGTTGGTGTTTAGCGGCTTCTTCTTCCGGTCGGCGGACTTATTCTTTTTTTCCGGTCGGCGGACTGGGTATCGAAACTAGGAATCTAAATTTAAACTTTTGAACGATTCCGGGAGAATCGGAAAGTTAGTCCCGGTTCCAATCGATACTCGATACTCGATACCCAACCCTACTCTTTGGCAACTAATTCTTCCAGTTGGCGGACTGAGCATCAAAAATACTAATCAATGCTATGCCGGATAGTCGACCCTCGGATTCAGGAGGAACAGTGTGGTTTTCGTCCTGGTCGTGGAACTGTGGACCAGCTCTATACTCTCGGCAGGGTCCTTGAGGGTGAATGGGAGTTTGCCCAACCAGTCTACATGTGTTTTGTGGACTTGGAGAAGGCATTCGACCGTGTCCCTCTGGAAGTCCTGTGGGGAGTGCTCAGAGAGTATGGGGTATCGGACTGTCTGATTGTGGCGGTCCGCTCCCTGTATGATCAGTGCCAGAGTTTGGTCCGCATTGCCGGCAGTAAGTCGGACACGTTTCCAGTGAGGGTTGGACTCCGCCAAGGCTGCCCTTTGTCACAGATTCTGTTCATAACTTTTATGGACAGAATTTCTAGGCGCAGTCAAGGCGTTGAGGGGATCTGGTTTGGTGGCTGCAGGATTAGGTCTCTGCTTTTTGCAGAGGATGTGGTCCTGATGGCTTCATCTGGCCAGGATCTTCAGCTCTCGCTGGATCGGTTCGCAGCTGAGTGTGAAGCGACTGGGATGAGAATCAGCACCTCCAAGTCCCGAATCCATGGTTCTCGCCCGGAAAAGGGTGGAGTGCCATCTCCGGGTTGCGGAGGAGACCCTGCCCCAAGTGGAGGAGTTCAAGTACCTCGGAGTCTTGTTCACGAGTGAGGGAAGAGTGGATCGTGAGATTGACAGGCGGATCGGTGCGGCGTCTTCAGTAATGCGGGCGCTGTATCGATCCGTTGTGGTGAAGAAGGAGCTGAGCCGGAAGGCAAAGCTCTCAATTTACCGGTCGATCTACGTTCCCATCCTCACCTATGGTCATGAGCTTTGGGTTATGACCGAAAGGACAAGATCACGGGTACAAGCGGCCGAAATGAGTTTCCTCCGCCGGGTGGCGGGACTCTCCCTTAGAGATAGGGTGAGAAGCTCTGCCATCCGGGGGGAGCTCAAAGTAAAGCCGCTGCTCCTCCACATCGAGAGGAGCCAGATGAGGTGGTTCGGGCATCTGGTCAGGATGCCACCCGAACGCCTCCCTAGGGAGGTGTTTAAGGCACATCCGACCGGTAGGAGGCCACGGGGAAGACCCAGGACACGTTGGGAAGACTATGTCCCCCGGCTGGCCTAGGAACGCCTCGGGATCCCCCGGGAGGAGCTGGACGAAGTGGCTGGGGAGAGGGAAGTCTGGGCTTCCCTGCTTAAGCTGCTGCCCCCGCGACCCAACCTCGGATAAGCGGAAGAAGATGGATGGATGGATGGATGTTTAAAAGTTAGAGGGATGGGTCAATGAGTTGGGGACACCGATCTAAGGCGGTGCAATGTTTTTGCACATAAGGGCCTCATGGCTGCCAATCCCACCCACTTCCACACACACGCACGCCTCATTAGGTGTGATAAAGCTCAGATAATGGCGTTAGAATTGTACAAACGTATCTCCCATTTACTCTGTGCCGTGACCAGATGCTTATCTCGGGGTGGCTGTCGCTTTAACTAACTTCCACTAAGCGCAGCTTTGAAGGAGGAAGGGAGCCAGCTTTTGTACGGGAGGGGGGTACTTGAATGACCGCAACAGGACAAGCGGTGTGTGGATGTAAGGGGGGTGGGGGGGGGGGGGTATCGTTCAAGGGCCAAGAGGTCCGGTCACGTGAGCCATAATGGCGTCCGAGCCGGTCCCTTTCGGGGCTGTCACAGTAAATCTGTTTGGCGTGTCACTTTGTAAATCATTAGGAAGGGCTAAAAGCCTTTCTATTGGATTGTGACAGGGGTAAAAAAAAAAAAAAAGGTGGTTAGGAGGGTTTCGGCGGCAGGTTTCCTTTGTGCCGTCCTGACGACGATGACGATAATCAAGTTTGTTTCTGGCCATCCTGCTGTGAGGCTATAATTAGCTCCCGTTCTGTCTCTTCTTTTGGCCGCGCAGCTCCTCAAAGAAAAGAGGAAGTGGGACGTGGAGAAGTTGTTTTGCACCGGGGTTACATGAAGTGGAGAGGTATAAATGGCTTCTGAGGCTTTGACTCGTGGTTTTGATCAGCCTTTCTTCTTTGCGGATGTTCAATATTCTGCTACTTGTCATTATTGATATTCTGCTACGATGTATTGGTTTTAGTCAAAGCTCTTTTGAAAACGGTGACATTTGTATGTGGATTATATTTAAATTCTGTGTGTGGTAGTCTTGCCAGTTTTGATGTTCTTAAATGTGGCATGGAAACCATACTTGCCAACCTTGAGACCTCCAATATCGGGAGGTGGGGGTGGGGGTGGGGGTGGGGGGGTTGTTTGGGGGCGGGGGGCGTGGTTATTTTCAGCTAGAATTCACCAACTCGAGTATTTCATATATATTTCATATATATATATATATATATATATATATATATATATATATATATATATATATATATATATATATATATATATATATATATATATATATATATGAAATATATATGTATGAAATACTTGACTTTCAGTGAATTCTAGCTATATATTTATTTTTTTAAATTTTATTTTATTTACATAGAAAAAAAAAGTGTTCCAGTGGCTATCCATTAGATGGCAGTATTGTCCTGTTTAACTTCTCCGTTCATGATGAGTATATAATTTCGGCCGCCATGTCTGTAATTTCCTCGTTCTTCTGCTTCGTCTCCTTGTTGTGTGCGCAGTTGTGCACTCTATACGAGCCCTAGATGTTATGACGTCTTTGGGCAGGCGAGCTGTTTATTTTGTGGGAAAGCGGACGTGAGAACAGGCTGTCCCCACTCAGTCTCAGGTCCGCATTGAGCTGGAGGGGGCGTGGCCTCCAGCTCCGGCTGAATACCGGGAGTTTGTCGGGGGAAAATCTCTGCCGGGAGGTTGTCGGGAGAGGCGCTGAATATCGGGATTCTCCCGCTAAAAACGGGAGGGTTGGCAAGTATGATGGAAACAGGAGTTCATGACATTCAGAAAGAGACCCTGCTTTTCTGTGTCCAAAATAGGGTTGTCCCGATACCAATGTTATAGTACCGGTACCAAAATGTATTTCGATACTTTTCTGCACTTTTCTAAATAAAGGGGACCACAAAAATGTCATTATTGGCTTTATTTTAACAAAAATTCTTAGGGTACATTAAACATTTGTTTATTATTGCAATTTTGTCCTTAAATAAAACAGTGAACATACAAGACAACTTGTCTTTTAGTAGTAAGTAAACAAACAAAGGCTCCTAATTAGTCTGCTGACATATGCAGTAACATATTGTGTCATTTATCATTCTGTTTTGTCAACATTATGAGGGACAAGCTGTAAACATGGATTATTAATGCACTTGTTCATTTACTGTTAATATCTGCTTACTGTCTCTTTTAACATGTTCTATCTACACTTCTATTAAAATGTAATAATCACTTATTCTTCTGTTGTTTGCAGAGATGTCCGATAATATTGGACTGCCGATATTATCGGTTGATAAATGCTTTAAAATGTAATATCATAAATTATCGGTATCGGTTTCAAAATTATCGGTATCTGTTTCAAAAAGTAAAATGTATGACTTTTTAAAACGCCGCTGTGTACACGGACGTAGGGAGAAGTACAGAGCGCCAATAAACCTTAAAGGCACTGCCTTTGCGTGCCGGCCCAATCACATAATATTTACGGCTTTTCACACACACAAGTGAATGCAAGGCATACTTGGTCAACAGCCATACAGGTCACACTGAGGGTAGCCGTGTAAACAACTTTAACACTGTTACAAATATGTGCCACACTGTGAACCCACACCAAACAAGAATGACAAACACGTTTCGGGAGAACATCCGCACCGTAACACAACATAAACACAACAGAACAAATACCCAGAACCCCTTGCAGCGCTAACTCTTCCGGGACGCTACAATATACACCCCAGCTACCTCCTACCCCCACAACCACCTCAACCTCCTCATGCTCTCTCAGGGAGAGCATGTCCCAAATTCCAAGCTGCTGTTTTGAGGCATGTTAAAAAAAATAATGCACTTTGTGACTTCAATAATAAATATGGCAGTGCCATGTTGGCATTTTTTTCCCCATAACTTGAGTTGATTTATTTTGGAAAACCTTGTTATATTGTTTAATGCATTCAGCGGGGCATCACAACAAAATTAGGCATAATAATGTGTTCATTCCACGACTGTAATTAAGAGTTGGACAATATCGGAATATCGGATATCGGCAAAAAAGCCATTATCAGACATCTCTGCCAAATACAGATCAGCAGGTACCAGAAAGTAAGAAAAGTTGATTTCGCATAATTCCGCAAAACAAAACGCCAGATAATGTCTTACCATATACACACATCATAATAATACTCATATGTTGAAGCACAGTACAATCCGTCAAGCGGTGCGGCTTCATAGCTTACCAAAGTCGTACTAAAACATTTTGATAGATTTTTGAGCGCCGTGTGTAATGTTCTATATTTTCAATGGAAGATATAACATTTTAGTGTTGTTTACTTGAGTCATATTGCAGTCTACACGTATCTCTTATGTGTGACTGCCATCTACTGGTCACACTTTTCAATTCACCATGTACCAAATAAAATAGCTTCGAGGTCGGTAAGCACAGCCAAAATTATTCCGTACATTTGGCGCACCGGGTTATAAGGCTCACTGTCGAGTTTTGAGAAAATGAAAGGATTTATAGTACAAAAAATACGGTAAATGTGAAGGAAGAAGTCCGGCAACTCGGTCTTTATAGTGGTTAGACAGTGTTTCCCATAAACTGCCAAGATACCTGTGGCGGTGGGGGCGTGGCTATGAGCGTGGTCACCATGACATCATCGAGTAATTTGCATAATTTACTACAATGATATGATTTTCTCTAAAAAGGCTCAAAAAATGTATACTTACTAATTAATAATAACAGTTTTGTTTTAAACGTCCATCCATCCATCCATCCATTTTACAATATAATTACAACACTTTATGTACATATTTATATACAGATTTGAACAATAAGTTATTCACTGAAATATATTTATTAATTGTGGTTATTACAAAAAATATATCTGATAAAAATATAAAAGCTAAAATGTCTCTTAGAGCTCTGACCCTTTAATTAGTGCATACTAAATAATTTAACTTGAGCCTACTACTACAACCATATTATTTACCAGCAACATAAAGTAAAACAGAGGCAGAGGTGTCCTGCCACAGTCAGTAAAAAAATAAACAGAAAACAGTAGTGGTGGTAGATAGACACAGAGCTTCATCAAACATCTGATCCACTGAACAAAGAGCTCCAAAAATCTTGATCCTACACTTCTCTTTTGTAAAGTAAATCTGAACAGCCGATATGGGCATCTACATCAACTATATGATTTGCCTGAGAAGCTGGACAGGACAAAAAAAAAAAAAAAACTATTTGTGGCGGCCTTAATTCTTTCGTGGCGGGCCGCCACAAATAAATGAATGTGTGGGAAACACTGTTAGAGTGTCCGCCCTGAGATGGGTAGGTTGTGAGTTCAAACCCCGGCCGAGTCATACCAAAGACGGTAAAAATGGGACCCATTACCTCCCTGCTTGGCACTCAGCATCAAGGGTTAGAATTGGGGGTTAAATCACCAAAAAATGATTCCCGGGTGCGGCCACCGCTGCTGCTCACTGCTCCCCTCACCTCCCAGGGGGTGAACAAGGGGATGGGTCGAATGCAGAGGACAAATTTCCACCACACCTAGTGTGTGTGTGTGACAATCATTGGTACTTTAACTTTAACATACACTACCGTTCAAAAGTTTGGGGTCACATTGAAATGTCAATCAATCAATCAATCAATGTTTATTTATATATCCCTAAATCACAAGTGTCTCAAAGGGCTGTACAAGCCACAACGACATCCTCGGTACAGAGCCCACATACGGGCGAGGAAAACTCACCCCAGTGGGACGTCAATGTGAATGACTATGAGAAACCTTGGAGAGGACCGCATATGTGGGTAACTATTTTTGAAGGAAAAGCACTGTACTTTTCAATGAAGATAACTTTAAACTAGTCTTAACTTTAAAGAAATACACTCTATACATTGCTAATGTGGTAAATGACTATTCTAGCTGCAAATGTCTGGTTTTTGGTGCAATATCTACATAGGTGTATAGAGGCCCATTTCCAGCAACTATCACTCCAGTGTTCTAACGGTACAATGTGTTTGCTCATTGGCTCAGAAGGCTAATTGACGATTAGAAAACCCTTGTGCAATCATGTTCACACATCTGAAAACACTTTAGCTCGTTACAGAAGCTACAAAACTGAGCTTCCTTTGAGCTGATTGAGTTTCTGGAGCATCACATTTGTGAACGCTCAAAATGGCCAGAAAAAGAGAACTTTCATCTGAAACTCGACAGTCTGTTGTTCTTAGAAATGAAGGCTATTCCACAAAATTGTTTGGGTGACCCCAAACTTTTGAACGGTAGTGTACATTCCTGGAAATGTGGCCTCCCAATTGACAGTTATTGACCAGTAACAAGACATTACTAGTAGCATTTATTTGCGCGTGCCTTTCACACAGAACACAGCGGTTGTAACGGTCTTACAGCTTCCAAACAGTCCCATTAGGATGTTGATGACACACAGCAACAACGGCCTTCAACACATCTCCAGTAACACTCGCCTCTCTCAGCCTTTTTCGCTGTGTCTTTTCACACAGCCGCGGTTACGCCTCTGATTCCGACTGTGAAGCCGGAAAATTGCTTAATTCCCTTCCATGCGTGCATCCAAAATGAAAGTCTTTATTGTGTCAACTTTACGAGCGGACCGTTTGGCGTGTGACAGAAACACGACAGAATCTCGACCCCACTTGTATGATCTGCTTCCTTCCCCCCCACCCCCCCTCCTCCTTGTCCTCTTTTCCGTGCTTCCCCTTTTTTTTTTCATCGTCTTCTTCTTTCCTGGACTCTTTGGTGTGCGCGCCAGCAGCATGCTTGCAAGCGAGCGCCAGGGCAGACATCTGTCGCACAGCATCCCCCATTTTTGATCAGAGCCTGGAAGCATGCGGGTCATAGAAAGTGGCAGACCCCACTCTGGTAGACTGGGTGGGCGAGATCCACTTCTTTGGGGGGTTTTTTTGGCATCCGTCATGGTGCACGCCATGTGATGTTGCGTCAAAGCGAGCTGGCTGCTGTCCCATCTCAACACAACTTTTTTTTTTTTGGGCCTCACAGGTGCAGGGGGGGAAAAGAAAGTCGGTTAAGTTTGGGCTGTTTGTCAGCAGCACCGATGTGCACTTGATCTTAGACGAAGCCACTGTGACAGTTAAACTGGATTTCTGCGCCTGGGGCCGCGCCATTAGTGACAATCGCGATGACGGAGTGAATGAAAAAGGGTGTCAGTTGTGGCTGTTTGGATGTCGCGGCGTAGCGGAAGTGTGCTTTGACTCCTGCCAGCTTTGACACTTAACATAGCACCTTGAGAGTTTAATAGTGGAATATTCATCTTAATTTTTTTTCCCCCTCATAATTTTTGCACTGCAGAAAAACAACCGTAAATGCTTAGGTGATCTTCCTTATAATAGGATTATTGTTCAATCCAATCCAATCCAATCCACTTTATTTATATAGCACATTTACACAACAAGAATGTTTCCAAAGTGCTGCACAGCCATGTTAAAAACAATATTAAAAACAATATTAAAAACGATATTAAAAATAATATTAAAAACAATATTATGCTACACCAATGACTGAATAAAAACAAAGAATAAATGAATAGAAAACCAATACAGAGACAATATAAAAAATAAATATTTTCATTTTTATTATATATTATTGCACAAAACCCAAAACCAGTGAAGTTGGCACGTAGCTTAAATCAGTGGTCCCCAACCACCGGATTGGTACCGGGCCGCACAAGAAATTTAAAAAATTATTGTATTTAATTATGTAAAAAAAAAAATTTTTTAAAAATTGTTTTTTTTTTAATGAAATCAACATAAAAAACACAATATATACATTATATATCAATATAGATCAATACAGTCTGCAGGGATACAGTCCGTAAGCACACATGATTGTATTTAATTATGTAAAAAAAAAAAAAAAAAAATTTTTTTTTTTTTTTTAATGAAATCAACATAAAAAACACAATATATACATTATATATCAATATAGATCAATACAGTCTGCAGGATACAGTCCGTAAGCACACATGATTGTATTTAATTATGTAAAAAAAAAAAAAAAAAAAAAAATTTTTTTTTTAAAAAAATGAAATCAACATAAAAAACACAATATATACATTATATATCAATATAGATCAATACAGTCTGCAGGGATACAGTCCGTAAGCACACATGATTGTATTTAATTATGTAAAAAAAAAAAAAAAAAAAATTATTATTATTTTTTTTAATGAAATCAACATAAAAAACACAATATATACATTATATATCAATATAGATCAATACAGTCTGCAGGGATACAGTCCGTAAGCACACATGATTGTATTTAATTATGTAAAAAAAAATAAAACAATTTTAAAAAATGAAATCAACATAAAAAACACAATATATACATTATATATCAATATAGATCAATACAGTCTGCAGGGATACAGTCCATAAGCACACATGATTGTATTTAATTATGTAAAAAAAAATAAAAATAAAATATATATTTTTTTTTTAATGAAATCAACATAAAAACACAATATATACATTATATATCAATATAGATCAATACAGTCTGCAGGGATACAGTCCGTAAGCACACATGATTGTATTTAATTATGTAAAAAAAAAAAAAAAAAAAAAAATTTTTTAAATAAACCCCCCCCCACCGGTCCGTGGGACAACTTTTCAAGCGTTGACCGGTCCGCAGCTACAAAAAGGTTGGGGACCACTGGCTTAAATGGTAAATAAAAACAGAATACAATGATTTGCAAATCCTTTTCAACCTATATTCAATTCAATAGACTGCAAAGACAAGATACTTAACGTTCGAACTGGGAAACGTTGTTATTTTTTGCAAATACTAGCTCATTTGGAATTTGATGCCTGCAGCGGGTTTTCAAAAAAGCTGGCACAGGGGGCAAAAAAGACTGAGAAAGCTCATCAAACACTTATTTGGAACATCCCACAGGTGAACAGGCTAATTGGGAACAGGTGGGTGCCATGATTAAATGCTCAGTCAATCACAAACAAGGATGTGATTTCACTTTGTGAACAAATGCGTGAGCAAAATTGTTGAACAGTTTAAGAACAACATTTCTCAACGAGCTGTTGTAAGGAATTTAGGGATTTCACCATCTACGGTCCGTAATATCATCAGAAGGTTCTGAGAATCTGGTGAAATCACTGCACGTAAGCGATGATATTACAGGCATTCGATCTCTCAGGCGGTACTGCATCAAAAAGCGACATCGGTGTGTAAAGGATATCACCACATGCGCTCAGGAACACTTCAGAAAACCACCAGAGTCATTCACCGACGTCCCACTGGGGTGAGTTTTTCCTTGCCCGTATGTGGGCTCTGTACCGAGGATGTCGTTGTGGCTTGTGCAGCCCTTTGAGACACTTGTGATTTAGGGCTATATAAATAAACATTGATTGATTGATTGATTGATTGACTGTCAGTAGCTACAGTTGGTCGCTACATCTGTAAGTGCAAGTTAAACCTCTACTATGCAAAGCGAGATACATTTATCAACAACACCCAGAAACGCAGATGGTTTCGCTTGGCCCAAGCTCATCTAAGATGGACTGATGAAAAATATAAAAGTGTTCTGTGGTCTGACGAGTCCACATTTCCAATTGTTTTTGGAAACTGTGGACGTCCTGTCCTTCGGAACAAAGAGGAAAAGAACCATCCGGATTGTTCTCTGCGCAAAGTGTAAAAGCCAGCATCTGTGATGGTATGGGGGTGTATTAGTGCCCAAGACATGGGTAACTTACACATCTGTGAAGGCACCATTAATGCGGAAAGGTACTTACAGTTTATGGAGCAACACATGTTGCCATCCAAGCAACGTTATCACGACGCCCCTGCTTATTTCAGCAAGACAATGCCAAGCCACGTGTTACAACAACGTGGCTTCATAGTAAAAGAGTGCGGGTACTAGACTGGCCTGCCTGTAGTCCAGACCTGTCTCCCATTGAAAATGTGTGACGCAATATAAAACCTAAAATACCACAACGAAGACACGGGACTGTTGAACAACTTAAGCTGTATATATATCCGATATCAGCAAAAAAACAAGTATCAGATTATGTCACCGATACTGATTCACCGATTTCCAGAATAGACAACGAATATGGCTATTTTTGGACATATCGGGATTCACAACTGTATCTTTTTGAAGCTGAATATACAGAGGATGAACTCGAAGCAAGCACGAAGGGAGGGTAAAATGTTGGAGCAGACGAAAGTCGTGAGACTCACAGTCTGCGTGACTGGACGCTGCAAATGTGGAACTTGGAGCCGAGCTGTGCCGACATAAATGTGCCAAAATGTGCCAAATTAAACCGGAAATGAATGTCCCGGGCCAGCTGGACCAAACGCACAACTGTCCATCCAGTGAGGCTTTATAATACTGATCATGATACAGGCATCAGGTCATGCTATTGTTAGTACAACTACAGTACATTCGCTGTCGAGCTAGCTGTGTACAAACAAAACATGAAATGTGGGCTGATAATTTACAGATACTGCAATATGATTCTTCATGTTTTTCAGTTAATACAGATTGGTGCCATATCACATTGTGTCGTTTATTACGAACTCAAAAGCCATTCAGCTGCTGAAGCGGAAGCTACAGCTTACCGCTTGCGGTAGCTAGCTCACGGCTAATGCAGTAGCATGCCGTCGCAAGGCGATGTGTTGCTACGCTAGGAAGAGTTCCCTCAGTGTTTGCTCTTACAATAGCAATGTCGCTACAGTTTGGTTATTATCGTTGGGGCTTGTGCAGCCCTTTGAGACACTCGTGATTTAGGGCTATGTAAGTAAACATTGATTGATTATACACGTTACGGAACATAAATTAAGTATTTTTGGCGGTTTTTGGATGCATTTTTTAAGTGACTTAGCAACAGATTGGATTGCTCCCATTAGCTGGATTGCTAGCTATCTAGAACAAGCCCATTATTACAAGTTAGAATGCAAAAAAACTAAACGTTGTCTTCTTGTCTCTCATAAGGAATGTGAATGATACGCAAAATAAATAAAAGAGTGCAGTTTCGTTTAGGGCTGCAACTAACAACTGATTTGATAATCGATTAATCTGTCGATTATTACTTCGATTAATCGATTAATAATCGGATAAAAGAGACAAACAACATTTCTATCCTTTCCAGTATTTTATTGAAAAAAAACCTAGCATACTGGCACCATACTTATTTTGATTATTGTTTCTCAGCTGTTTGTAAATGTTGCAGTTTATAAATAAAGGTTTATAAAAAAAAATACAGGAGCCTCTGCGCATGCGCATAGCATAGATCCAACGAATCGATGACTAAATTAATCGCCAACTATTTTTATAATCGATTTTAATCGATTTAATCGATTAGTTGTTGCAGCCCTAGTTTCGTTATTGTCTCTTGTTTTTCATGTTAGCATTTAAGCTAGCGAGCTGGGACCAGCCAGTCCGTGCGTTTAAGCAAAGTGCGGTCATAAATCATGGTTTTTCTATAATTTTAATTAAACCGTCTGGAGTTTTACCGTTGTTGTTATTAATACCGTTTATCGTAACATTCTTACCAAAGTACAATATGGCGCCGCGGTAGTCATCACCGTATTTTTCGGAGTATAAGTCGCTCCGGAGTATAAGTCGCGCCAGGCGGAAAATGCATATTAAAGAAGGAAAAAAACATATATAAGTCGCACTGCAGTATAAGTCGCATTTTTTGGGGGAAATTTATTTGCTAAAGCCCAACAGCAAGAATAGACATTTGAAAAGCAATTTAAAATAAATAAAGAATAGTGAACAACGGGTTGAATAAGTGTACGTTATATGAGGCATAAATAACCAACTGAGAACGTGCCTGGTATGTTAACGTAACATATTATGGTAAGAGTCATTCAAATAACTATAACATATAGAACATGCTATACGTTTACCAAACAATCTGTCACTCCTAATCGCTCAATCCCATGAAATCTTATACGCCTAGTCCAGGGGTGTCCAAACTTTTTCCACTGAGGGCCACACACGGAAAAATTTAAGCATGCGGGGGCCATTTTGATATTTTTCATTTTCAAACCTTAACTAAATATATGGATTTTTTTTTTTTTTAACCTTTAGGGCTCCCGGGGACCATAAATGGTCTCAGTCATTAAAATGTTAAAAATAAGTCAAATTATTATTATTTTTTATTTAACGCTTACAGTATATCCCTATATCAACTTCAGGTTGATATAAAGTAAAAAAAAAAAGCCTTTTCTGTCAAAGACAACTTTGTTTTTATAGTAAAACTGAAATATGCAGTATTTAGTAATTAGAGCCTTAAAAGATCAATAATGCAGGACACCGTTGATTTTAATTCTTTAATATTTTTGAGTAATCACAGTGAAAAGTTAAATAAAATCTTACTAAATTTGTTTGGGATCCAAAAGGTCCCCCACTCATAAAGTGATGCATTTTTATTAGTTTTTTTTTAACTTTTAACTCTTAAATCAACTTCAGATATATCTGTCGATTTTACGTTTGAACTATTATTTTGTTTGTTTTATGCTCTTTTGTCAAATAAAACTTTGATGTTTTCATATGGCAACCACACAATATATGCAATATTTTTTCCACATAAAACATTTTAAAGTGATATTTTTTAAGTAATAATTCATTATAACATAGATTTTTAGTCTTTTTTTTTTTTTTTAGCAATGGCAAAAAAAAAGAAAAATAAACGAATACAAAAGAAAAAAAACAGCCTGCATAGCAGCTTTGTGTCAACATTGCAACTTTTTCTTGTTAGATTTCACCTCATTCCACTTTTTTTTAAATGTTTTTTTTAAAATGTTTGCACTATTATTAATTTTGCAATTTTGGCAGAATGTGTGGCGGGCCGGTAAACAATTAGTAAAACTGAAATATGCAGTATTTAGTAATTAGAGCCTTAAAAGATCAATAATGCAGGACACCGTTGATTTTAATTATTTAATATTTTTGAGTAATCACAGTGAAAAGTTAAATAAAATTTACTAAATATATTTGGGATCCAAAAGGTCCCCCACTCATAAAGTGATGCATTTTTATTAGTTTTTTTTACTTTTAACTCTTAAATCAACTTCAGATATATCTGTCGATTTTACGTTTGAACTATTATTTTGTTTGTTTTATGCTCTTTTGTCAAATAAAACTCGGATGTTTTTATATGGCAACCACACAATATGTGCAATATTTTTTCCGCATAAAACATTTTAAAGTGATATTTTTTAAGTAATAATTCATTATAACATAGATTTTTAGTCTTTTTTTTTTTTTTTTAGCAATGGCAAAAAAAAGAAAAATAAACAAATACAAAAGAAAAAAAACAGCCTGCATAGCAGCTTTTGTGTCAACATTGCAACTTTTTCTTGTTAGATTTCACCTCATTACACTTTTTTTTTAAAATGTTTTTTTAAATGTTTGCACTATTATCAATTTTGCAATTTTTGCAGAATGTGTGGCGGGCCGGTAAACAATTAGCTGCGGGCCGCGAATGGCACCCGGGCCGCACTTTGGACACCCTTTGTCTGGTCTCTTACGTGAATGAGCTAAATAATATTATTTGATATTTTACGATAATGTGTTAATAATTTCACACATAAGTCGCTCCTGAGTATAAATCGCACCAAACTATGAAAAAAACTGCGACTTATAATCCGAAAAATACGGTACCTAAAAATGCCAAAATTTTGTTTTGGTAAAAAAATGCATATGAATAAATATGCTGTGCAGAGCGGATTAAAAAAAATTAAAAAGACCAGAGTCGAATACAATTTTCCGCCGTCTGAAACCAGTCCACAGTACCACCGCAGTGGTCCTTTGGAGATAAAGTTGTGGGCCCATCTGGCGAAGTCGGGGCCCGGGGAGTGGTTAGGCGGTACACCCAACGCCTGGAGTTGCTTTTGATTCCTGCTCATCTCGTGTGAGTCGAGGCGGAGTAAAAGGCTAGCATGTGTGCCTGTGTGCAGATTAGTCCCCTTCATGACGCCTGTACCCTCTCAAAAAAAAAAAATGCCTGTCTTAACATCTCAATCACTCGCTTTTAAATCCCCCCGGAATGGAAATCAGGCCGAGATTAGATAACGGACAGCCGTTATTATTATTTGAAGGATAAGTGACCTGTGTCAGTTGGCGGTAGCTTCAGACCATCACTTGTTGTCAATTGAAAGGCTTTTTTTTTTAAACCCCCCGCTGCCAAGTATGGATAATGGTAGATTTAAAACCAAGCATTTACAGTCATGGTCAAAAGTTGACATACACTTGTAAAGAACATAATGTCATGGCTGTCTTGAGTTTCCAATCATTTCTATTTTTTTGTGATAGAGTGATTGGAGCACATACTTGTTGGTCACAAAAAACATTCATGAAGTTTGGTTCTTTTATGAATTTATTATGGGTCTACTGAAAATGTGAGCAAATCTTGTTGGTTTTCTGACATGGACTTGTTTCTTCAGCATTGTCCACACGTTTAAGTCAGGACTTTGGGAAGGCCATTCTAAAACCTTAATTCTAGCCTGATTTAGCCATTCCTTTACCACTTTTGACGTGTGTTTGGGGGTCATTGTCCTGTTGGAACACCCAGATTATGTCACCGATACTGATCCACCGATTTCCAGAATAGACAACGGATATGGCTATTTTTGGACATATGAGGATTCACAATATTCTCTTTTTGAAGCTGAATATACAGAGGATGAACTCGAAGCAAGCACGAAGGGAGGGTAAAATGTTGGAGTTGGAATTTTTGACCACTCCTCTTGACAAAATTGGTGCAGTTCAGCTAAAACTGTTGCTTTTCTGACATGGACTTGTTTCTTCAGCATTGTCCACACGTTTAAGTCAGGACTTTAGGAAGGCCATTCTAAAACCTTAATTCTAGCTTGATTTAGCCATTCCTTTACCACTTTTGACGTGTGTTTGGGGGTCATTGTCCTGTTGGAACACCCAGATTATGTCACCGATACTGATCCACCGATTTCCAGAATAGACAAGGAATATGGCTATTTTTGGACATATGAGGATTCACAACCTTCTCTTTTTGAAGCTGAATATACAGAGGATGAACTCTATGCAAGCACGAAGGGAGGGTGAAATGTTGGAGTTGGAATTTTTGACCACTCCTCTTGACAAAATTGGTGCAGTTCAGTTGTTGGTTTTCTGACAGGTACTTGTTTCTTCAGCATTGTCCACACGTCAGGACTTTGGGAAGGCCATTCTAAAACCTTAATTCTAGCCTGATTTAGCCATTCCTTTACCACTTTTGACGTGTGTTTGGGGGTCATTGTCCTGTTGGAACACCCAGATTATGTCACCGATATTGATCCACCGATTTCCAGAATAGACAAGGAATATGGCTATTTTTGGACATATGAGGATTCACAACCTTCTCTTTTTGAAGCTGAATATACAGAGGATGAACTCTACACAAGCACGAAGGGAGGGTGAAATGTTGGAGTTGGAATTTTTGACCACTCCTCTTGACAAAATTGGTGCAGTTCAGATAAAATTGTTGCTTTTCTGACATGGACTTGTTTCTTCAGCATTGTCCACACGTTTAAGTCAGGACTTTAGGAAGGCCATTCTAAAACCTTAATTCCAGTCTGATTTAGCCATTCCTTTACCACTTTTGACCTGTGTTTGGGGGTCATTGTCCTGTTGGAACACCCAGATTATGTCACCGATACTGATCCACCGATTTCCAGAATAGACAACGAATATGGCTATTTTTGGACATATGAGGATTCACAATATTCTCTTTTTGAAGCTGAATATACAGAGGATGAACTCGACGCAAGCACGAAGGGAGGGTAAAATGTTGGAGTTGGAATTTTTGATACTTCTCTTGACAAAATTGGTGCAGTTCAATTGTTGGTTTTTTTACATGGACTTGTTTCTTCAGCATTGTCCACACGTTTTGGAAAGGCCATTCTAAAACCTTAATTTTAGCCTAATTTAGCCATTCATTTACCACTTTTGACGTGTGTTTGGGGGTCATTGTCCTGTTTGAACACCCAGATTATGTCACCGATACTGATCCACCGATTTTCAGAATAGACAACGAATATGGCTATTTTTGGACATTTGAGGATTCACAACCTTCTCTTTTTGAAGCTGAATATACAGAGGATGAACTCGAAGCAAGCACGAAGGGAGGGTAAAATGTTGGAGTTGGAATTTTTGACCACTCCTCTTGACAAAATTGGTGCAGTTCAGCTAAAACTGTTGCTTTTCTGACATGGACTTGTTTCTTCAGCATTGTCCACACGTTTAAGTCAGGACTTTAGGAAGGCCATTCTAAAACCTTAATTCTAGCTTGATTTAGCCATTCCTTTACCACTTTTGACGTGTGTTTGGGGGTCATTGTCCTGTTGGAACACCCAGATTATGTCACCGATATTGATCCACCGATTTCCAGAATAGACAAGGAATATGGCTATTTTTGGACATTTGAGGATTCACAATATTCTCTTTTTGAAGCTGAATATACAGAGGATGAACTCAAAGCAAGCACGAAGGGAGGGTAAAATGTAGGAGTTGGAATTTTTGACCACTCCTCTTGACAAAATTGGTGCAGTTCAGTTGTTGTTTTTTTTACATGGACTTGTTTCTTCAGCATTGTCCACACGTTTTGGAAAGGCCATTCTAAAACCTTAATTTTAGCCTGATTTAGCCATTCCTTTACCACTTTTGACGTGTGTTTGGGGGTCATTGTCCTGTTGGAACACCCAGATTATGTCACCGATACTGATCCACCGATTTCCAGAATAGACAAGGAATATGGCTATTTTTGGACATATGAGGATTCACAATATTCTCTTTTTGAAGCTGAATATACAGAGGATGAACTCGAAGCAAGCACGAAGGGAGGGTAAAATGTAGGAGTTGGAATTTTTGACCACTCCTCTTGACAAAATTGGTGCAGTTCAGTTGTTGGTTTTCTGACATGGACTTGTTTCTTCAGCATTGTCCACACGTTTAAGTCAGGACTTTAGGAAGGCCATTCTAAAACCTTAATTCCAGCCTGATTTAGCCATTCCTTTAACACTTTTGACGTGTGTTTTGGGTAATTGTCCTGTTGGAACACCCAGATTATGTCACCGATACTGATCCACCGATTTCCAGAATAGACAAGGAATATGGCTATTTTTGGACATATGAGGATTCACAACCTTCTCTTTTTGAAGCTGAATATACAGAAGATGAACTCTACGCAAGCACGAAGGGAGGGTAAAACGTTGGAGTTGGAATTTTTGACCACTCCTCTTGACAAAATTGGTGCAGTTCAGTTGTTGGTTTTCTGACATGGACTTGTTTCTTCAGCATTGTCCACACGTTTAAGTCAGAACTTTCGGAAGGCCATTCTAAAACCTTAATTCTAGCCTGATTTAGCCATTCCTTTTACCACTTTTGACGTGTGTTTGGGGGTCATTGTCCTGTTGGAACACCCAACTGCGCCCAAGACCCAACCTCCGGGCTGATGATTTTAGCTTGTCCTGAAGAATTTGGAGGTAATCCTCCTTTTTCATTGTCCCATTTACTCTCTGTAAAGCACCAGTTCCATTGGCAGCAAAATAGGCCCCGAGCATAATACTACCACCACCATGCTTGACGGTAGGTGTGGTGTTCCTGGGATTAAAGGGCCTCACCTATTCTCCTCCAAACATATTGCTGGGTATCGTGGCCAAACAGCTCAATTTTTGTTTCATCTGACATCACATGGACAAAGATAAGACCTTCTGGAGGAAAGTTATGCGGTGCTGTGTATGTAAACTTGTCACCACGACTGTGCATATGTTTAGATTCTATACCTTATATAATATCGCCTCCCAAGGTGAAGTCAAAGTCATATTTAACCGGACATATCCAAGGCACCAAACTGGCTTCTGTGTAAATTTCAAATGACACTCAGTGCAAATATTAGATTGCTTTGCAGCTTCCTAGTCGCCAGTGTTCTCCTTGCACTTTACACCCGGTGACTCATTGTGTGCTTATTATGCGTGTTCTACGCTGGCATGTATGTCTTTAGGCCGAGCTAAATTGACAGTATTAGGGCACACTTGCACTGCTCCGCACGTGTTTGTGCAGTTATACAACGCCGCGTTGCTGCAACTTCCCTTGCTCAAGGCCCCCTTTTTGAGGGTTTCAGTTTATTTTTGCCGTGCAAAAAATGGAGGTTATCATTAAGAGCTGGCAGGAGGAGAGATCAAACGAAGCGTTGCCTCGTGCGAGTGCACCCAGAGAACTGCTTTTGTGTATTGGGAGCCTTTAATAGTCACATTATGCACGTTTTCAACTGTTTACAGACGTCTTACTAGGGATGATACTCGAAACCGGGTTTCCCGGTTGTTTGATAAGAAAAGAACCGAGTCCTCGGACTCGAATCCCTTTATCGAGACCATTATAGTAAAGGAAAAGAGTTGATTCTTTATTCGAATTCCGTCCCGACCAGAAATGCTCCGTGGGACATCACAAGAAATGACGTCACGTAGCTCAGTCATTAGGCGCAGATAGCGAAAGCAGGAAAACAATGGACGGGAAAAAGCGCTCCAAGGTGTAATAAAGTTCAAAACAAAAGCTATAATCCATCCTTTTTTTTTTTTTTTTCATAAAGAAATACAATCATGTGTGCTTACGGACTGTATCCCTGCAGACTGTATTGATCTATATTGATATATAATGTATATATTGTGTTTTTTATGTTGATTTAATTAATTATTATTTATTTATTTTTTTTTAATTACATTTTTTGCGCGGCCCGGTGCCAATCGGTGGTTGGGGACCACTGCTCTAGCTCATAACATTTTTCCCCCTATAATGATAATAATAATAATAATAATGGATTAGATTTATATCGCGCTTTTTCTATTGTTAGATACTCAAAGCGCTATAAAGAAATAATGTTAACTCAATAAAGTGTATTTCTTTTTTTAGCTTTAACTTTTCATTTTTTTAGCATTGTAACCACATTTGCAAAGAACTTTTCTCTTCATAGAATTTTCTTTCAATAAAGAAATAAAGTGCAAAAATGTCAAAGCATCATAACAAACAGTTATGTTCCAATAGCAGCAGAAGTGCACTTTTTGGAGAGCTGTATTATTTTCAGTTTTGTGCCCAAGGGACTGATTTTATTTAACACTATATTATTATTTATGCACCTATAGTGATCACAGAGACAGGTTGTTTTTGTGTTACTGTATATATTTGTTTCTCTGAAAAATCCCACTTAATATACTTTGGGTAACAACAGTCAATATTTATTTATTTTATTTTATTTTTTTAGGTGGGTAACAGTCAGTATTTATTTATTTATTAGATTTTATTTTTTTTATTATATAATAAAAGTGAGCTTTTGTTAAACCAAATATTGTGTTTTTTTTTTCCATATACAACAACCTATCTGGACTCCATAAGAGAATCGATAAGGAATCGGTTCGATAAGAGGATTCGATAATAGGCTCGAACTCGATCATTCCTTATCAAACATCATCCCTAGGTCTCACAAATGTGTATTAGAAGTAGGGATGGCCTATAATGCCTAAAATCTATAGAGTCATACATGTGATCAACGTTCCCTCTAAGGTGTGCGCCTGTGCAATTGCGCACTGCTCAAGCGTCCTCTGCGCACAGCAAATCTATGCCGCGCACAAAATCAAATAAAAAAATAAGCGCATAACAATTTTCGACACGACACGGACACGACAGAGAAAACAGTTTTCGTCGTCATTGTTCAAATATTGTAACGTCTGTCGAGACGCTTTGAGGACATGAATTCCATCCATCACTTTACTGAGCAAAACTCGTTATTGTCGGCCATAAACACATCACCAAAACATTAGTAAAAAAAATTAGATCTAGCAAAAGTGGTCATTTTCACCCTTGCTCCTGATGGGTGCTGGTTAGCGCCTTGCATGGCAGCTCCCGCCATCAGTGTGTGAATGTGTGTGTGAATGGGTGAATGTGGAAATACTGTCAAAGCGCTTTGAGTACCTTGAAGGTAGAAAAGCGCTGTACAAGTATAACCCATTTACCATTATTTACGCTCCTGTGCTTGGTATCATTACAGTGGATGTCAGGTGTACATCCACCCATGGCATTTGTTTACATTGTGACGCCGGTGAGCTATTGTATCCTCCTACGTGAAGCATGTTTAGCTATTCCTCGTCCTGCAGGGATGATTCTTGTAAGAAACTTACTTTATTTGTCACCATGGAGGCGAGGATTAGTGATCTAGAAGTAGCTAAAACACTGCAGACTGAAAAAAAGGGGAAAAAAAGAAGTAACTAAATAGTTACTCTTCACAGTAACACATTACTTTTTGGTGTAAGTAACTGAGTTAGTAACTGAGTTACTTTTGAAATAAAGTAACTAGTATTTGATTGATTGATTGATTGAGACTTTTATTAGTAGGTTGCACAGTGAAGCACATATTCCGTACAATTGACCACTAAATGGTAACACCCGAATAAGTTTTTCAACTTGTTTAAGTCGGGGTCCACTTAAATTGATTCATGATACAGATATATACTATCATATATACTATCATCATAATACAGTCATCACACAAGATAATCACATTGAATTATTTACATTATTTACAATCAGGGGTGTGGAGGGGGGGGGGGGAAGGATATGGACAGCAAGTAGTGGACATAGAGAGAGAGAGAGAGAGAGAGAGAGAGAGAGATCAGAAGGCATAAGAAAAAGAAAAAGTATCTGCATTTGATTGTTTACATTTGATTATTAGCAATCCGGGGAGGGTGTTAGTTTAGGGTTGTAGCTGCCTGGAGGTGAACTTTTATTGCGGTTTTGAAGGAGGATAGAGATGCCCTTTCTTTTATACCTGTTGGGAGCGCGCATTCCACATTGATGTGGCGTAGAAAGAGAATGAGTTAAGACCTTTGTTAGTTCGGAATCTGGGTTTATCGTGGTTAGTGGAGCTCCCCCTGGTGTTGTGGTTATGGCGGTCATTTACGTTAAGGAAGTAGTTTGACATGTACTTCGGTATCAGGGAGGTGTAGCGGATTTTATAGACTAGGCTCAGTGCAAGTTGTTTAACTCTGTCCTCCACCTTGAGCCAGCCCACTTTAGAGAAGTGGGTAGGAGTGAGGTGGGATCTGGGGTGGAGGTCTAGAAGTAACCTGACTAGCTTGTTCTGAGATGTTTGGAGTTTAGATTTGAGGGTTTTGGAGGTGCTAGGGTACCAGGAGGTGCATGCGTAATCGAAAAAGGGTTGAACGAGAGTTCCCGCCAGAATCCTCAAGGTGCTTTTGTTGACCAGAGAGGAGATTCTGTAGAGAAATCTCGTTCGTTGGTTAACCTTTTTGATTACCTTGGTTGCCATTTCATCACAGGAAAGGTTAGCCTCTGTAACTGTAACTAGTTACTGGTTTTCAGTAACTAACCCAACACTGCGTACAACCCTAATAGGTTATCACATTGGGTACATTTTAGTTGTCTCCCCATAATTACTGTTTGGAGCTGGCTTTGTGAATCAATATGTTGTGCAGGTGGAGCATCCATTGAGCGTTTGTGTACAACCTTGTCATGATTCGTCGCCGTCGATGCACGTCCTGTGTGACTTTGAACAAAGCAGCACTGCAGCTTTTTTCTTTTCTCTTTTTTTTTTTTTTTACAATGCTGGTAACCAATTGATCAAACACATGCTGTCATATCTTAAAGGGCCACACACACACACACACACACACACACATACGCTACTCTCATAACAACTAACAAGACATCATGGTGAAGCCAGAAGTCGAGTTTGTTAACATGGAGATATTCTCAATACTTTTTTTTTGTCGAGCACAATGCTGTTACAGTTACAATGCTGGTAACCGATTGATCGACCCCACCAGACCCCCGCCCGCCCCTTCTCCAACCTTCTCGAAATGTAACCCCCCCATTGCTCTCCAGAAGACCGCGGCTAAAACACCACAACTGAGCAATTTAGCGGCGTTATTATCCTAATTGAAGAATGAAGGAGAGAGTGAGATGGCAATTGAGTGGGATGCTTGCATGCGTGGACCCTCCACCTTCAAGAGAGATGTGACACTTGAGGGGCTCGAGTGTGTGTTTTTTTTTTTGTGTTTTTTTAATGGAAACCCTATTAAAGATTGAGAGGAGGAGGAGAGTGGTTAAAAATCTCCCTGCTCCAGAAGCATCAATTATTAAAGGCGCTCTGTCGCGTTTTGGTTTCACGTTAAAGGCCTACTGAAAGCCACTACTAGCGACCACGCAGTCTGATAGTTTATATATCAATGATGAAATCTTAACATTGCAACACATGCCGGGTTAACTTATAAAGTGCAATTTAAAATTTCCCGCTAAACTTCCGGTTCGAAACGCCTCTGAGGATGACGTATGCGCGTGACGTCAATCATTGAAACGGAAGTATTCGGACACCATTGAAGTCAATACGAAATAGCTCTGTTTTCATGTCATTATTCCACAGTATTCTGGACATCTGTGTTGGTGAATCTGTTGCAATTTGTTCATTGCATTATGGAGAAAGAAGCTGAGCAAGCAAAGAAGAAGGTTGTCGGTGCGAAGCGTCTATTTTGCGAGGGAAGTCAGCAGCAACACGTACACAGCCGGCGCTTCTTTGTTTACATTCCCGAAAGATGCAGTCAAGATCGAAAAACTCGGACAACAGAGACTCTAACCAGGAGGACTCTGATTTGGATACACAGTTGCGATACCGTGAGTACACAGCTGCGCTTCCAAACATTTGATCGCTTGCTATAACTAGCTCGAGCTAGTAGCTAGGAGCTAGCATAACAAGCTAGCTCTTTGTGGCATATTAAATATAAGCCTGGTTGTGTTGTGGCTAATAGAGTATATATATATATATGTCTTGTGTTTATTTACTGTTGTAGTCATTCCCAGCTGAATATCAGGTCCCACCCTCGCGCTTCCAAACATTTGATCGCTTGCCCGTACGTGCGTGTCAAGTACGTAACTTTGGTTAAATATATAAGCTTTATGAACCTTCGGTTAGGTGAACGGTCCTTTGGGCTGAGTGAGTGTGTGTGTTGTGCAGGTGTTTGAATTGTATTGGCAGGTTTTATGGACGGGATCCCGTCCATATAACCCGCTCGAGCTAGAACTAGCTTGAGCTAGTAGCTAGTAGCTAGTAGCTAGGAGCTAGCATAACAAACACCTAGGTGTTTTTATGCGGGATTAATTTGTGGCATATTAAAGATAAGCCTGGTTGTGTTGTGGTTAATAGAGTATATATATATATATGTCTTGTGTTTATTTACTGTTGTAGTCATTCCCAGCTGAATATCAGGTCACCCCCGGCTCTCACAGCATCTTCCACTCCCCACTAGTCCTTCACTTGCACTTTCCTCATTCACAAATCTTTCATCCTCGCTCAAATTAATGGGGAAATCGTCGCTTTCTCGGTCCGATTCTCTCACTTCTGGCGGCCATCATTGTAAACAATAGGGAACTTTGCGTATATGTTCAATTGACTACGTCACGCTACTTACGGTTAGTTAGTTGAACATATACGCAAAGTTCCCTATTGTTTGCAATGATGGCCGCATGAAGTGAGAGAGATTCGGACCGAGAAAGCGACAATTTCCCCATTAATTTGAGCGAGGATGAAAGATTTGTGGATGAGTAAAGTGCAAGTGAAGGACTAGTGGGGAGTTGAAGCTATTCAGATAGGGAAGATGCTGTGAGAGCCGGGGGTGACCTGATATTCAGCTGGGAATGACTACAACAGTAAATAAACACAAGACATATATATATACTCTATTAGCCACAACACAACCAGGCTTATATTTCATATGCCACAAATTAATCCTGCATAAAAACACCTGCGTGTTTGTTATGCTAGCTCCTAGCTCCTATGCTAGCTCCTAGCTCCATAGAACACGCCAATACAATTCAAACACCTGATCAACACACACAATCACTCAGCCCAAAAGACCGTTCACCTAACCCAAGGTTCATAAAGCTTATATATTTTTAAAAAGTTACGTACATACGCAAAAAAAAGTTGCGCACATACGGTCAAGCGATCAAATGTTTAGAAGCCAAAGCTGCATACTCACAGTAGCACGTCTGCGTCTTTGTCATCCAAATCAAAGTAATCCTGGTAAGAGTCTGTGTTGTCCCAGTTCTCTACA
>NC_084739.1:8626319-8663819 GCF_033978785.1 Entelurus aequoreus | reverse complement strand
TCGGTGCTGTGTAGAGCTCGGCAGAGTAACCGTGTAATACTCTTCCATATCAGTAGGTGGCAGCAGGTAGCTAATTGCTTTGTAGATGTGGGAAACAGCGGGAGGCAGGGTGCAGGTAAAAAGGTGTCTAATGCTTAAACCAAAAATGAACAAAAGGTGAGTGCCCCTAAGAAAAGGCATTGAAGCTTAGGGAAGGTTATGCAGAACGAAACTACAACTGAACTGGCTACAAAGTAAACAAAAACAGAATGCTGGACGACAGCAAAGACTTACTGTGGCGCAAAGACGGCGTCCACAATGGACATCTGAACATGACATGACAATCAACAATGTCCCCACAAAGAAGGATACAAACAACTGAAATATTCTTGATTGCTAAAACAAAGTACCGTATTTTTCGGACTGTAAGTCGCAGTTTTTTTCATAGTTTGGTGCGACTTATACTCAGGAGCGACTTATGTGTGAAATTATTAACACATTACCGTAAAATATAAAATAATATTATTTAGCTGATTCACGTAAGAGACTAGACGTATAAGATTTCATGGGATTTAGCGATTAGGAGTGACAGATTGTTTGGTAAACGTATAGCATGTTCTATATGTTATAGTTATTTGAATGACTCTTACCATAATATGTTACGTTAACATACCAGGCACGTTCTCAGTTGGTTATTTATGCCTCATATAACGTACACTTATTCAACCTGTTGTTCACTATTCTTTATTTATTTTAAATTGCCTTTCAAATGTCTATTCTTGGTGTTGGCTTTTATCAAATAAATTTCCCCAAAAAATGCGACTTATACTCCAGTGCGACTTATATATGTTTTTTTCCTTCTTTAATATGCATTTTCGGCCGGTGCGACTTATACTCCGGAGCGATTTATAGTCCAAAAAATACGGTAATCATAGTCAGCAAATGATGTGTTGTTGTTGAGTGTCGGTGCTGTCTAGAGCTCGGCAGAGTAACCGTGTAATACTCTTCCATATCAGTAGGTGGCAGCAGGTAATGTCTCATGCTTAAACCAAAAATTAACAAAAGGTGAGTGCCCCTCAGAAAAGGCATTGAAGCTTAGGGAAGGCTATGCAGAACAAAACTAAAACTGAACTGACTACAAAGTAAACAAAAACAGAATGCTGGACGACAGCAAAGACTTACTGCGGAGCAAAAACGGCGTCCACAATGTACATCCGAACATGACATGACGATAAACAATGTCCCCACAAAGAAGGATAAAAACAACCGAAATATTCTTGATTGCTAAAACAAAGTAGATGCGGGAAATATCGCTCAAAGGAAGACATGAAACTGCTACAGGAAAATACCAAAAAAAGAGAAAAAGCCACCAAAACAGGAGCGCAAGACAAGAACTAAAACACTACACACAGGAAAACAGCAAAAAAGTCCAAATAAGTCAGGGTGTGATGTGACAGGTGGTGACAGTACACCTACTTTGAGACAAGAGCTATAGTGATGCATGCTTGGTTATGCTTTAAAGTCATATCCAACAATTGCGACGACGACTTTTTACTGTCAACTGAGTTTCGTTTTTTTTAATGATTTCTGCCGGTGGTGTGCCTCCGCATTTATTTTAACGCAAAAAATGTGCCTCGGCTCAAAAAAGGTTGAAAAACACTGAGCTAACGTATGTTCCTAGGTGGGAGTCCATTTAGGTAAAAGGGTGTCAAAGCGTGCATGTAGCTGTCAGAACATGTCGCTAAGTGAGGAAAAAAAATTGCACCCGGCATCGGTGCACGCCAGCCGATAGCCGACTTTTAAGTGGGGAACGTAACCTGTCCGCCTGTCTTGTCTTCGCCGCCGTCTCCACGTCTGTCCTGGCGCTGCAGAGCATCAGCGGGGTTATTAAAGGAGCGTCGTGGCTGCCGCTGATAAGGCACCCCCCCCCCCCCCCCGTACGTCCGCCGCCGCTGACAGCGCCGCGTGTCTGCGTGGCAAGCACAAGTGGCGGCCCCGGCCGGGGGATTACTGCCTGCCGCCATTTCTGCTGATGCCTTTCTTTACATTATCCTCTCCAGTCAGTCAGTTGTGCTGCATTTAGAAGAACTCGGCTGATGTCGGAGAATTGGAACTCCTTAAAAGTGTCTACCTGCATACAAATGAATGGAGCCTGCTGTCGCTAAGCTGTGTTTTTTTGCTTATATGGAGCTTCCACTTGTCAGTCGGGGTGCAACGGTTAACCGGTTTTACTAGTAAACGAGCTTAAAAACCAGTGGCGTGCGGTGAGGTTAATGTCTGGTGAGGCACTGCATCATCACAATCAGATTTACAAACATATGAACCCTAAATAGTATCTTATTCACCATGTGATTGGCAGCAGTTAACGGGTTATGTTTAAAAGCTCATACCAGCATTTTTTACACAACTGTAGCACACAAAAAAGCACATTTAATAAAAAAAACATTATTGTGGTCTTACCTTTCTTGCTGGACAGCCTTTGCGTGTGTACCACGCCGTTTGAAAAGAACGGGTCTTATGTCCCGAAGTCAAAAGCAAACCTTTTAGCTCCGGCGTTGGTATACCTTTAATTATTACCTCCTGCTTCGATTGAAAGTCCAGTTTAGAAAACGGTTTTATTTTACATATGTAATCCTCCATGTTTTTAATAAAAGTCCAGGCGAGAGGAAATAAACAATAGCTTGCAAACTTTAAAAAAAATGTTTTTCTTCTTCTGCGGCCGAGGAATGATCTCTGGAATCACTACCGCCCTCTACCACCAGGAGGCCGGATTACTGCGAGCCTCAACCAGTACGTCTTTTGCAGCAGATTTATGAATGCTCAGCACAAGAAATACGTTACACACATACAGTTTTTGACAAAATACACTGTACATTATATACCTCAGCTAACTAAACTTTGCCATAGTTTAGTTAGCTGATATAATTCATATAGCAATACGGTCTCACTGCACAGCAGCTCAGCAGTTAGCCGAGTCATTGTGCACAATCCATGTTGAGGCACAAATCAGTGACGTGCCTCATCTGGCTGCTGATCACCGCACCGTCTCTTCTCAGTATTTGAACGGCAAATGTGAAAATAAAAATAAAAATAATCTAAAACTGGTGAAGTTAAATGGAAAATAACTTTAGTATAATCACTGGATACATATAACAATTTATTTACAGCTAGAATTCACCAACTCGAGTATTTCATATATATATATATATATATATATATATATATGTATGAAATACTTGACTTTCAGTGAATTCTAGCTATATATATATATATATATATATATATATATATATATATATATATATATATATATATATATATATACATATATATTTATTTATTTTATTTACATAAAAGAAATACTTGAATTTCAGTGTTCCGGTGGCTATCCATTAGGTGGCAGTATTGTCCTGTTTAACTTCTCCGTTCATGATGAGTATATCATTTTGGCCACCGTGTTTAATGGAGAAGTCTGTTCTACATATTTACAGGCAACATACACCTTCCCCTTCGAACTGTCCTAGATGAACTGAAATTCTTGTTTCCATTCGTTTGAATTCGTTAGGCAAGCTGTTTATATTGTGGGAAAGCGGACGTGAGAACAGGCTGTCCCCACTCAGTCTCAGGTCCGCATTGAGCTGGAGGGGGCGTGGCCTCCAGCGCCGGCTGAATACCGGGAGTTTGTCGGGAGAAAATCTCTGCCAGGAGTTTGTCGGGAGAGGCGCTGAATACCGGGATTCTCCCGCTAAAAACGGGAGGGTTGGCAAGTATGGGAGATGCTGCTCCGTTATTGATTTAAAGTCTGAAGGTCATTAAAACAGTTATCTGGTTAAAGGTAAGACATAATAACTGGGGCTGCCTATAACTGGGGCTGCCGATATTATCGGCCGATAAATGCTTTAAAATGTAATATCGGAAATTATCGGTATCGGTTTCAAAAAGTAAAATGTATGACTTTTTAAAACGCCGCTGTACGGAGTGGTACGCGGACGTAGGGAGAAGTACAGAGCGGCAATAAACCTTAAAGGCACTGCCTTTGCGTGCCGGACCAATCACATAATATCTACAGCTTTTCACACACACAAGTGAATGCAAGCATACTTGGTCAACAGCCATACAGGTCACACTGAGGGTATCCGTATAGACAACTTTAACACTGTTACAAATATGCGCCACACTGTGAACCCACACCAAACAAGAATGACCAACACATTTCGGGAAAACATCCGCACCGTAACACAACATAAACACGACAGAACAAATACCCAGAAACCCTTGCAGCACTAACTCTTCCGGGACGCTACAATATACACCCCCTTCCAGTCCGTGTTGAATCAACTACAGGTATTGTAAGTTAATATGGCAAGTGTAAAACACGAACAAAACAACGGGAGCTCGTAGAACAGGGATGTCAAACTGGTTTTCATTGAGGGCCACATGACAGTTAGGGGCCTGTAACAGCCAAAAAGCTGCCAGCTTAGTTGCCCGAATTTTTGTGTTAAATTGACATTGGTTTTTACAACATTTAATTGTTCATGGAAAAACAGTACAAGTTCCTTTTTTATTCCGGCAACTTGGCTGCCAGTTTTTCTACCGTAAAAACAAATATACCGTCCTTCCATTTACAGTAATACACCTTTTTTTAAAAATTTTTTTTCCTGTCCAGCTTCTCAGGCTAATCATATAGTTGATGTAGATGCCCATATCTGCTGTGCTGATTCACTTTACAAAAGAGAATTGATACTTCTCTTGTTGCCTCATTTGTATTTGACTTTATTAAACGTATTTATATTGTCATTTGGTGCAGCCGGGCCGGAGCAGGAGGGGATAGAAAGAGGGAAAAAAGGAAGACAGAGGGGGGAATTGTGGGGACAAGAGGGGGATAAGACAGAGAGACAAAACACAACAATAACAACAACAACAACAACAACAACAATAGAGCAACATCAGACAATAAATACGACATGTACAAATATGATGGTAAAAATAATAGCAAAGAAGCAGTTAGTGAAATAAATAATAATACAGAAATGACAACGAGCATTATTACGCTACAAATGGAGCGATACAAATACCAATAGAAATAGCGCTATTGATAATGAATAATACCAATAATTTACCTCTATTATCAACAATACAGTAGCTCAAATGCAACAAAACATATATGTAATGATAACTAGAGTTACGAAAGAATGCGGAAAAATGGAGGGGAAGAAAGAGAAGCCAGCTATATTAACCTTGTAGATTGTTATAGTAACCATAGGTTAAGCTTTGACAGTGTGCCATGTGTTACCCAGTTTACCCTGGGGTAACAACGTTAATTTATGTTTGATGAAACGTGATTATGTGCATGAGTGTATGTAAAGTAGTGTAAAGTTCGTACTTATATCTGTCAGTAAACTCGCCATGAAAGCGTTAAAACATACAGGTGTAGTGAGTTTACATTATTCACCCAAGGAACTTTAGTTATTAGAGAGTTCCGGTCGGACGGTTTTTCACGGGACACGGGCCTTGTTATTGTGGTTTCCGGATGAGGAGATGCTGCTCCGTTATTGATTTAAAGTCTGAATATGTATATGTACTTGTATATTTACAGTAATACACCTTTAAAAACAACAAGCGTATCTTTTACAGTCAAAAACTGGCAGTTCAATCAACATAATTTTTTTTCAGTTTGCAGTAATATGCTGTACAGAACAACGTAAAATGCATTGTCATTTTTATTAATTTGATGGGTAGTTTGCTGTGAAATCACAAGTCAAGTAGATATTTAAGTATTTATTTTCATTTAGACAAAACATGTTTGGAAAGTATGATAGTATACTGTAATATTTGTTGCAATATTGGATACTATTACAGTTTAAAAGGCATGCAATTTCAAGCAGTACATATATTTATTCTGTCAAAATGAAAAAAAAATCGATTACAATTCGTTGGAAAATATTCAGTACTTTTATTGACATATCATTTCCAGGTGTTTGCGGGCCAGATAAAATGACGTCACGGGCCAGATCTGACACCTGTGTTGTAGAATATACCATGGGAGCTAATTATGTGCATTCCAGTTATTATTCAAACAGCATAAAATAGATGATTAGAAATGAATAAATATGAGTTGATGACAATGACACTTGAGTTAAGTCTTTTTGTTTGTATGCATTGTTTTTTAGAGTTTTTATAGTATTATTTGTTCACTGTTCAGTGTTTCCCATAAACTGCCAAGATACCTGTGTTGGTGGGGGCGTGGCTATGGGCGTGGTCACCATGACATCATCGAGTAATTTGCATAATTTACTACAATGATTTGATTTTCTCTAAAAAGGCTCAAAAAAAGTATACTTACTAATTAACAATAACAGTTTTGTTTTAAACGTCCATCCATCCATCCATTTTACAATATAATTACAACACTTTATGTACATATTTATATACAGATTTGAACAATAAGTTATTCACTGAAATATATTTATTAATTGTGGTTCTTACAAAAAATATATCTTATAAAATATAAAAGCTAAAATGTCTCATAAAGCTCTGCCCCTTTAATTAGTGCATACTAAATAATTTAACTTTAGCCTACTACTACAACCATATTATTTACCAGCAACATAAAGTGAAACAGAAGCAGAGGTGTCCTGCCACAGTCAGTAACAAATAAACAGAAAACAGTAGTGGTGGTAGATAGACACAGAGCTTCATCAAACATCTGATCCACTGAACAAAGAGCTCCAAAAATCTTGAACTTTAGACTGCCATCAGTTTTACTCCCTACACTTAACCATGTGTTTCCTACTGCCTGCAGACTTTGCACCCTTTGTTATATACACTTGTTGTGTTTCTAATATAAATACATTTAATAAAGCCGATATGGGCATCTACATCAACTATATGATTTGCCTGAGAAGCTGGAGAGGACAAAAAAAAAAAAAAAATTATTATTATTTTTTTTTTTTTAAATTTAAAATTGTTTTTAAAAATTTTTTTTAATTTGTGGCGGACGTAATTCTTTCGTGGCGGGCCGCCACAAATAAATGAATGTGTGGGAAACACTGCTGTTATTTTTGACAGTAATAAATAACACTTAAAATCTCTAAGTAATGTTTAAGTGATTTTATATATGTAATGCTGAAAGGTACATACAGGTTTTGGAGCAACATATGTTGCCATCCAAGCAACGTCTTCTTCATGGACGCCCCTGCTTATTTCAGCAAGAGGATGCTAAGCCACATTCTGCACGCGTTAGAACAGCGTGGCTTTGTGGTAAAAGCCACGCTGTGTCAAATTGAAAATGTGTGGCGCATTATGAAGCCTAAAATACCACGACGGAGACCCCCGGACTGTTGAACAACTCAAACAAGAATGGGAAAGAAATTCCACCTGAAAAGCTTCAAAAATGGTGAACATGCTCCTGTGACAACTTTTTTTGCAATGTGTTGCTGTCATTAAATTCTAAGTTAATGATTATTTGCAAAAAAAACAAAAAAAACATGAAATATCTTGTCTTTGCGGTCTATTCAATTGAATATAAGTTGAAAATGATTAGCAAATCATTGCATTCTGTTTTTATTTACCATTTACACAATGTGCCAACTTCACTGGCTTTTGTATTACTCAGATTATAATTGTACGGTCTAAATTAGAGATGTCCGATAATATCGGGCTGCCGATATTATCGGTCGATAAATGCTTTAAAATGTAACATCGGAAATTAACGGTTTCAAAAAGTAAAATGTATGACTTTTTAAAACGCCGCTGTGTACACGGACGTAGGGAGAAGTACAGAGCGCCAATAAACCTTAAAGGCACTGCCTTTGCGTGCCGGCCCAATCACATAATATCTGCGGCTTTTCACACACACACAAGTGAATGCAACGCGTACTTGGTCAACAGCCATACAGGTCACACTGAGGGTGGCCGTATAAACAACTTTAACACTGTCACAAATATGCGCCACACTGTGAACCCACACCAAACAAGAATGACAAACACATTTCGGGAGAACATCCCCACCGTAACACAACATAAACACGACAGAACAAATACCCAGAACCCCTTGCAGCACTAACTCTTCCGGGACGCTACAATATACACCCCGCCCACCTCAACCTCCTTGAGAGCATGTCCCAAATTCCAAGCTGCTGTTTTGAGGCATGTTAAAAAAATGAATGCACTTTGTGACTTCAATAATAAATATGGCAGTGCCATGTTGGCCTTTTTTTTGTCCATAACTTGAGTTGATTTATTTTGGAAAACCTTGTTACATTGTTTAATGCATCCAGCGGGGCATCACAACAAAATTAGGCATGATAATGTGTCAATTCCATGACTGTATATATCGGTATCGGTTGATATCGGAATCAGTAATTAAGAGTTGGACAATATTGGATATAGGCAAAAAAGCCATTATCGGTCATCTCTAGTCAAAATCAAAAATGTTACTTGTCAGTGCCATCTTTTCCAGTTTTTCTTTTGAAAAGCCCACACAAATGCACTTTGTGACTTCAATAATAAATATGGCAGTGCCATGTTGGCATTTTTTTTTTCCATAACTTGAGTGGATTTATTTTTGGAAAACCTTGTTACATTGTTTAATGCATCCAGCGGGGCATCACAACAAAATTAGGCATGATAATGTGTCAATTCCACGACTGTATATATCGGTATCGGTTGATATCGGAATCGGTAATTAAGAGTTGGACAATATCGGATATAGGCAAAAAAGCCATTATCGGACATCTCTAGTCAAAATCAAAAATGTTACTTGTCGGTGCCATCTTTTCCAGTTTTTCTTTTGAAAAGCCCACACAAATGCATTTTGTGACTTCAATAATAAATATGGCAGTGCCATGTTGGCATTTTTTTTTCCATAACTTGAGTTGATTTATTTTGTAAAACCTTGTTACATTGTTTAATGCATCCAGCGGGGCATCACAACAAAATTAGGCATGATAATGTGTCAATTCCACGACTGTATATATCGGTATCGGTTGATATCGGAATCGGTAATTAAGAGTTGGACAATATTGGATATAGGCAAAAAAGCCATTATCGGACATCTCTAGTCAAAATCAAAAATGTTACTTGTCGGTGCCATCTTTTCCAGTTTTTCTTTTGAAAAGCCCACACAAATGCACTTTGTGACTTCAATAATAAATATGGCAGTGCCATGTTGGCCTTTTTTTCCTTAACTTGAGTTGATTTATTTTGGAAAACCTTGTTACATTGTTTAATGCATCCAGCGGGGCATCACAACAAAATTAGGCATAATAATGTGTTAATTCCACGACTGTATATATCGGTATCGGTTGATATCGGAATCGGTAATTAAGAGTTGGACAATATTGGATATAGGCAAAAAAGCCATTATCGGACATCTCTAGTCAAAATCAAAAATGTTACTTGTCAGTGCCATCTTTTCCAGTTTTTCTTTTGAAAAGCCCACACAAATGCGGATATTTTAAAAAAAAATGTGCACCGCAGACCATTTTTTGCACCCAAATTCCCGATGTTTTTGAATGCAAGCTCAGATGCACGGGGCCCAAGCATGCACGCTTACCCCTTAGCGGAAGGCACAATGCGGAGCGTGGCGTTTCTCTTTCTCCGGCCGCTAATTGATCCTGTGCGGCAGGAGAGTGAGAGTACCTTGTGTGGCTTTACCGCATTCATTTTTCAACCGCGGCCGCGGGATCGGAGGCGGTGGAGGCTCGGTGCTTCTTAAACTGCTCATTCTAAAGTCAGCGCTTGTCAAAATCAATTCCCATTCCACTCCACCCCACCTGAAGCCTCCCGCTGGTGACATATTTGTTTTCTCCTCGCCGCTTAGCGCGAGCATGTGTGTGCAACTCATCAGGGTGTGAGACGGTGTGACACCGACACACCTCGCTCACACCGATTGGTAATGAGGTCATCCAATAACCAGGAAGCAGAAAACAACACAGAAGTGCGACTATTGCAGATTGTTACCAGTTGTATTTCATCCGGCTGCGTCATTGTGACTACCTCCGATGTCGTCAGGACGCTGCTGAGTCATTAAGAGGTTATATTAGTCAGGCGGCACGTCAGCGCTGACATTTGTTGCACATATGAGTCATACATTTTGCCTTTATTAAAAGTGATATGTCACTTATCTTATGCTGGATATGTAAAATAGGGTTCTGTTCTTTCAAAATGCCATGCAAATGATATCAAACAATGCTGCTTGGTGATATTAGGCCCCTTTCCACTAAAAGTTTAGGAAATTTTGGTTCCTGGAACCTCTAGTTCAGACCTGGGCATTTTAAGTCCCGTTAAGCTTTTCAGCTCATTTTGCGGTGTGTGTGTGTGTGTGTTACGGACAGCAAAGCCCTGTCTGTCTGTTATTTCACTTTACCTTTTTCTGTGTTGATTGAGCTGTGTCGAAGCAGGACATTATGTTAAATGAAGAGTTTCTGTCTCTGATAGTTGATATAATAATGTAAGTGCATCATTAAGCCTACATGAACTCCATGGTGTTCATGTGATGATGAATAGTCTCCCCTATTGTTATTGTACTATTTTTTCAGCAATAGTTACATTAATCATTAGTAATGGAGCAGCCTAGTTTTGAATGGCAGGGTCCCTGCTATCACATGTTGATACAAATATAACATTTACATAATAAACATCAACTACAGGCTTCCCAAATTCTGTAATAAATTAAGCATGATGAGTTGACTTTTTATATGTAGAAGAAAAGTTTTTATATTATTTTATTTAATCTGAGCAACAACTTGAGGCAGTTTAATGTTGATTAACGTGGGCAGAATTATTATAGTGTTACCAATGTTAAAAGGATAAAGCTATTGTTTACTAATTTGGTAAATAAATAACCAAAAAATGTATTTTTTGTTGTTTTCTTACTGTACCGAAAATGAACCGAACCGTGACCTCTAAGCCGAGGTATGTACCGAACCGAAAATTTTGTGTACCGTTACACCCCTAATATATATACATACATACATACATACATACATACATACAGTATATATACATATACACGCAAATATATATATATATATATATATATATATATATATATATATATACACTACCATTCAAAAGTTTGGGGTCACATTGAAATGTCCTTATTTTTGAAGGAAAAGCACTGTACTTTTCAATGAAGATAACTTTAAACTAGTCTTAACTTGAAAGAAATACACTCTATACATTGCTAATGTGGTAAATGACTATTCTAGCTGCAAATGTCTGTTTTTTGGTGCAATGTCTACATAGGTGTATAGAGGCCCATTTCCAGCAACTATCACTCCAGTGTTCTAATGATACAATGTGTTTGCTCATTGGCTCAGAAGGCTAATTGATGATTAGAAAACCCTTGTGCAATCATGTTCACACATCTGAAAACAGTTTGGCTCGTTACAGAAGCTACAAAACTGACCTTCCTTTGAGCAGATTGAGTTTCTGGAGCATCACATTTGTGGGGTCAATTAAACGCTCAAAATGGCCAGAAAAAGAGAACTTTCATCTAAAACTCGACAGTCTATTCTTGTTCTTAGAAATGAAGGCTATTCCACAAAATTGTTTGGGTGACCCCAAACTTTTGAACGGTAGTGTATATATATATATATATATATATATGTATATATCAACTCCTACTTTGTTTACTTCTGTGAGAACCTCTTTAAAACTTTGTAATTAACAAATAACAGGATAATGCATACATTTATCATTTGTTTTCAAAACGCTTACAAAAAAGTGGCACCCCAAAAATTTACTGTAGGACCCGGTCTTTATGACTTGATGGGGTCCCCGGGACCCCATTTAGAAAATTCCTAGCGCCAACACTGATGGGAGTATTGGTGCGTGCAAAAGCAGCAGCAGGCGGCTGTGGCCTGCGGGCCGCTTCAAATACTAATCAAATATCATCCCCGGGGGCCATAGATAATTAATTCGGCTTTGACTTTGACACCCCTGAGCTCCTCCAGTACGCAAACTCGTACAAAAGATGGCGCTATGGCACAAACAATAACACCCTTTTTCAGTGTCTCTGTTGTTTTATGAAAACTATTTGTTGAACCCCAAAAAAAAAAAAACCATTTTATAAGCCGCAGGTTTCAAAGCGTAGGAAAAAAGTAGTCCGGAAAATTGGGTACACAGTTATTAACCTTTCTTGATTTCTAATGTACAACCTTGGCTCAATAAAGGTTAGGAAACACCGCCCGTGTTGTTGTTCCCGCTATTACCGTGCAGTGCAAACACAGCACGGCCTTTTGGGCTAAAATACATCATCTCACCGCGACTCCTGACTGCGGGAGTCGAGGCGCGTTGACCCGGTGATTACCTGGGCGGGCCGGCGTGGCATTTTCCTCGGCCAGCGCCGCTCGGTAACAGGGGCTCGGCTCTTGTTGACATACTGGAGACATTTTAAAAAGATAATCCCGGAGATGTCTTCAGTGTTTTCCCCAGATTGCATCTTCAAAGGCGACTTGAAAGGCGGAGAGATGCTGAGCGCCCTTGTTGTGAAGGAGGGGCAGGAATAGCAGAAGAATGTAATCATGCCTCTGGAAAAAAGAGAGAAAGACCTGTCCTGGCTAGTGAAGCTGGCGGGAAAAGGAAGGTGAGGGGGGTTTGTAGTGGAGAGGTGGATGACACCTGAGAGCACCTGTTAGACGGGACTCGAACAGACGGAGCCGACTCTCACCTGCTTGACCCAGACCGTAGAGCTGTAACTCACTGCGACCCAACCCTGCCCTTTTTTGTTGTTGTTTTTTTTTTACAATGTTTGCTATGTTGTCATGGTTGGCTTTAAGGGGTAAAGTTCACGAGAAGCAAGTCTGGTTCCATCCCGGAATGTGCGTCTAACCTCATTTGTTACACTGCAAAAAGTCAGTGTTCAAAAACAAGAAAAAAAATTACAAAAATTAGGGGTATTTTACTTGAACTAAGCAAAATTATCTGCCAATAGAACAAGAAAATTTGGCTTGTCAAGACTTTCCAAAACAAGTAAAATTAAAGCTGCGAGCAGCGATGGACGGGACCTCCGCAGCGGTTCTTTGAAGGCTCATAAAATCCAAACCGGAGCGGTAATTAAAACTCTTTCATCAACTTTTAATCAGAAGGGTTCAATCTCTCTCCTGTGCTAATTTGAAGCCGACACGACAAACTTGTCAGAGGAGATAATGTTTGAAAAAAGGTGACTGTTTTCACTCAACTTGTGTTTTGAAGGGGGAATTGCAAACTCCCTGTTGATTTTTGCTGGGGGTTGTCACTGTATGAAATCTAGGTCTAAGTGAGACCTACATAGAGGTTTTTATTTCATGTCTCTACGACATTCCTACTGGGAGTTAGAGGCAGTTTTGTCTGTGTTTTCTTCCTAGGGGGTGCTAGAGCGCAATTTTGAGTTTTTAAAAAAAATTTTTTATTTTTTTATTAGATCGCAATTGTCGCCAGTCCTGATGTGTGTGTCCAATTTGGTGAGTTTTGAAGCATGTTAAGGGGGTCAAATTACAGCTCAAAGAGGCGGCGGTATACTAATAATACGCTACAAATACAATAGGGTCCTCTGTCCCAAAGGGACATTCGGTCCCTAATTAGCTAACCTCAATGAACCCAATAATACCTTAAAATAAGTATATTCTCACTAATAACAAGTGCACTTTTCTTGGTAGAAAAAAAATTAGACCTTTTTGCTCAATATGTTGAAAAATATTCTTAAATGAAGTAAATGTTAGTGGCATTATCTTGACATAATGATATGCGCTCGGCATTACATTTCTTGAAACCAGCAAACTTATACTAAAAACTAATTTATAATTTATTTATATATGATATTTTGTATATTATATAGACATAATATATATAATATATCAGTATATATAATAAACTGTACATATATTATCCAAATATTACGTATATGTTATATTTATATCGCTATATTTAGTCTATTTTAGGGCTGCAACTAACGATTAATTTGATAATCGATTAATCTGTCGATTATTACTTCGATTAATCAATTAATAATCGGATAAAAGAGACAAACTACATTTCTATTCTATCCAGTATTTTATTGAAAAAAAACAGCATACTGGCACCATACTTATTTTGATTATTGTTTCTCAGCTGTTAGTAAATGTTGCCGTTTATAAATAAAGGTTTATTTAAAAAAAATAATTAATAAATTTAAAAAATATTAAATAAAACTTTGCGCATAGCATAGATTCAACGAATCGATGACTAAATTAATCGCCAACTACTTTAATAATTGATTTTAATCGATTTAATCGATTAGTTGTTGCAGCCCTAGTCTATTTATACCTGCATTGTCCTTTCCATCCTTACACTTTCCATCATTGTAACTGAGCTACTGTGTGGAACAGTTTCCCTTGTGGATCATTAAAGTTTGTCTAAGTCTAAGTCTAAGTCTAATTTATTGTTCTTAATGGAAAGGCAACAAGGCAAGCGCTTGTTACTCTCGGGGTCTCCTAGCCGCTCAGGCAAATTATATGGTCTAAAAATGCATTTTTCCATCGACAACATGACATCATCGCGCCAAGTGCGTGCTCTTTCAGTCAATCAGTGCGCATATATACAGCCCGGCCCCCGGCCAAAATTTTTACATATATACATATACTGTACATACAGACCTTTTTTTTAGCCCAATGCAGCCTCCCAGTCAAAACGTTTGGACACCCCTGACCCAGAGGCAGTCCGGCTGAGTCCGCTCTGAGTGCTTGACTGCTTGTTTCCCTGCCAAGTGTTTGCAAATGGATGTGACTTCCCGCGCAACAAAAGGTATCAAAATATGGCACATGAATCTGTGCTAGCTACTACGGACGGACTTATAAAAGTACGGAATTCCGTACCCATCCCAAGTTCAGGCCCCGTTTAAGCACCGGTTTCGTTTGTAAAGTACCGGTTTGGCACCAGTATCGGTTGAAATAATAATAATAATAATAATGCATTTTATTTGTAAAAAGCACTTTACATTGAGCAGACAACCTCAAAGTGATACAGTGTATTAAAAAAATAAATAAAAATATAATACAAATTAAAAAAAAAACAAACTAGAACAGCCTAACAGCTACAACTAGTATGCATACATCTAAAAAAAGGCTTTTTTAAAAAGAAGGGTTTTTAATAGAGATGTCCGATAATATCGGTCTGCCGATATTATCGGCCGATAAATGCGTTAAAATGTAATATCGGAAATTATCAGTATCGTTTTTTTTTATTATTAGTATCGTTTTTTATTTTTTATTTTTTATTAAATCCACATAAAAAACACAAGATACACTTACAATTAGTGCACTAACCCAAAAAACCTCCCTCCCCCCATTTACACTCATTCACACAAAAGGGTTGTTTCTTTCTGTTATTAATATTCTGGTTCCTACATTATATATCAATATATATCAATACAGTCTGCAAGGGATACAGTCCGTAAGCACACATGATTGTGCGTGCTGCTGCTCCACTAATAGTACTAACCTTTAACAGTTAATTTTACAAATTTTCATTAATTACTAGTTTCTATGTAACTGTTTTTATATTGTTTTACTTTCTTTTTTATTCAAGAAAATGTTTTTAATTCATTTATCTTACTTTATTTGATTCATTTTTTTTTAAAAAGTACCTTATCTTCACCATACCTGGTTGTCCAAATTAGGCATAATAATGTGTTAATTCCACGACTGCATATATCGGTTGATATCGGTATCGGTTGATATCGGTATCGGTAATTGAAGAGTTGGACAATATCGGCATATCGGATACCGGCAAAAAGCCATTATCGGACATCCCTAGTTGAAATAATAATAATAATAATACATTTTATTTGTAAAAAGCACTTTACATTGAGCAGACAACCTCAAAGTGATACAGTGTATTAAAAAAATAAATAAAAATATTATATAAATTTAAAAAAAATAAAAACTAGAACAGCCTAATAACTAAAACTAGTATGCATACATCTAAAAAAATGCTTTTTTAAAAAGAAGGGTTTTTAAGCCTTTTTTAAAAGCATCCACAGTCTGTGGTGCCCTCAGGTGGTCAGGGAGAGCGTTCCACAGACTAATTATTTGTGGTAAAAAAATGCAAACGTTACCGACAGGTAAGGCAAAGGGGATAATTACCCCGACGCCCAGTTGTTGGGAAGCGTTGTCGTCATAAAGATAAAAGAAGTGCAAGAAAGTGAATCAGCGCAATGTTATCGTCATTATCTGCCCAGCGCTCCTTGCCCTATGCGGGCTCCCTCCCCCCCTCCCTCCCTCTCTCCTCTTTCTCTTTCTTTCCGTCTTTTCTTTCTCTTTTTTCTTCCAGCCAGGCTGCAGGCCAAAAACACAAATATTGTTTTTGGGTTGCGATCTGGCCCCGAGATTCACACGGCGCTTGCGTCAGCGTGTACGTGCGGGCGAGGAAAGCCTCGTTTTCTCTCTTTTCTTTCAATTCTTTTTTTTTTTTTTATTGCAAATGAGCTGTTTGAATGAAATGCGGTGAGGAAATAACAAGATGGCGATGATATCAGCAAGCCGGGGGTGAATGAGCGGAGCACTCAAGGAGGTGGGGACATGTTTGTTTGGGTGAAATGGTATTCCTGGACTAATTTCCTCCTGATAAGGATCTTACAGCTCCTCGTGAAGTGTTTTATCTGTGCAAGAAGGGAAGTGGCTCCTCTCGCTGAGACAATCGATTTCAGACACGGGGTTAGCTGTAAATCACACTTTCTACTTTGTTGAACTTTTCTATTTGCATAGATGTAATCAATGGCACGTATTAACCATGCACGCTCATGGACTTTCACCTTCTCTGATGGTTTTTTTGGGGGGGTTTTCCTCTCCAGACGCTGCTGCAATGTCTGGTTCTTCCACCTAACATCATCCACTGGTGTTCGCCGTGTCGGGGGGCATTGATTTTTACTGCTCTGCACCCCCCCGCCTCTCTCTCTCTCTCTCTCTCTCTGGTTTAACAGTTGATGAGTCGTTGTGTTAAGACGCCAAGGGACAGCCCCGCCTGCTTTAAGGAGATGAGGTGGGCTTTTATAGCCCTTTCTCCTCTGAGGACGATGAGGCGTATACATTATGTCCACGGGAATGGAGCACCAGTCGTTTAGGGCCAGGATTCACACCAGCAAGTAAATGTGTTTTTCCTCTAGCGTATTATTAGGGTCTTTTACTCTACTTCAGAGGTGTGAACAATATTCGGTTTTTGATATCATACTGAGGAGAATATGTAGTCACATAAATTAAAAAAAATGTTTTACAAACTCAAAAAAATGTTTCACGAAATTCAAAAAATGTTTCACAAACTCAAACATTTTTTTGAGTTTGTAAAACATTTTTTTAACAAACTCAACAATGTTTCACAAATTTTATTTTTTTTCCACATCCTCAAAAAAATGTTTAACAAACTCAAAAAAAAAATTTACAGACTCAAAAATGTTTAAAAAACTCAACAATGTTTCACAAATTAAAAAGAAAATGTTTGAAACACTCAAGAAAATGTTTCACAAACTCAAATAAAAAATGTTTCACATATACATTTTTTTTTTCACAAACTCAAGAATGTTTCACAAACTCAAAAAAATGTTTCACAAACTCAAAAAAATGTTTCACAAAATCAAAAAAATGTTTCACAAACTCAAAAAATGTTTCACAAACTACATTTTTTTTTAACAAACTCAAACCTGTTTCACAAACTCAAAAAAATGTTTCCCAAACTCAAAAAAATGTTTCCCAAACTCAAAAAAATGTTTTACAAACTCATGAAAGTGTTTCACAAACTCAAATAATGTTTCACAAAATCCAAAAAATGTTTCACAAACAAAAAAATGTTTCACAAACTCACCAAATGTTTCACAAACTCTCTTTTTTTATTTTTACAAACTCAACAACATTTCATAAACTCAAAAATGTTTCACAAACTCCAATTGTTTTACAAACTCAAACATGTTTTAAAAACTCAAGAAAATGTTTCACAAACTCAAATAATGTTTAACAAAATCCAAAAAATGTTTCACAAACAAAAAAACGTTTCATAAACTCAAAAATATTTCACAAACTCCAATTTTTTTTTCAAAAACTCCAAAAAATGTTTCAAAAACTCCAATTTTTTTTTAAGAGACAACAATGTTGCACAAATAAAAAATTTTTTTCACAAACTCAAAAATATGTTTTACATTCTCAAACATGTTTCGCGAACAAAACAAAGTTTCACAGACTCAAAAATGTTTCACAAACTCTAAAAAATGTTGAACAAACTCAACAATGTTTTACACATTTTTTCCCCTCACGAACCCAAAAATATGACAAGGGACAGCCCCGCCTGCTTTAAGGAGATGAGGTGGGCTTTTATAGCCCTTTCTCCTCTGAGGACGATGAGGCGTATACATTATGTCCACGGGAATGGAGCACCAGTCGTTTAGGGCCAGGATTCACACCAGCAAGTAAATGTGTTTTTCCTCTAGCGTATTATTAGGGTCTTTTACTCTACTTCAGAGGTGTGAACAATATTCAGTTTTTGATATCATACTGAGGAGAATATGTAGTCACACAAATTAAAAGAAATGTTTTACAAACTCAAAAAAATGTTTCACGAAATTCAAAAAATGTTTCACAAACTCAAACATTTTTTTGAGTTTGTAAAACATTTTTTTAACAAACTCAACAATGTTTCACAAATTGTATTTTTTTTCCACATCCTCAAAAAAATGTTTAACAAACTCAAAAAAAAAATTTACAGACTCAAAAATGTTTAAAAAACTCAACAATGTTTCACAAATTAAAAAGAAAATGTTTGAAACACTCAAGAAAGTGTTTCACAAACTCAAATAAAAAATGTTTCACATATACATTTTTTTTTCACAAACTCAAGAATGTTTCACAAACTCAAAAAAATGTTTCACAAACTCAAAAAAATGTTTCACAAAATCAAAAAAATGTTTCACAAACTCAAAAAATGTTTCACAAACTACATTTTTTTTAAAAACTCAAACCTGTTTCACAAACTCAAAAAAATGTTTCCCAAACTAAAAAAAATGTTTCCCAAACTCAAAAAAATGTTTTACAAACTCATGAAAGTGTTTCACAAACTCAAATAATGTTTCACAAAATCCATAAAATGTTTCACAAACAAACAAATGTTTCACAAACTCACCAAATGTTTCACAAACTCTCTTTTTTTATTTTTACAAACTGAACAACATTTCATAAACTCAAAAATGTTTCACAAACTCCAATTTTTTTACAAACTCAAACATGTTTTACAAACTCAAGAAAATGTTTCACAAAATCAAATAATGTTTCACAAAATCCCCAAAATGTTTCACAAACAAAAAAATGTTTCACAAAATCAAAAAAATGTTTCACAAACTCAAAAAACGTTTCACAAACTACATTTTTTTTAACAAACTCAAACCTGTTTCACAAACTCAAAAAAATGTTTCCCAAACTCAAAAAATGTTTCCCAAACTCAAAAAAATGTTTTACAAACTCATGAAAGTGTTTCACAAACTCAAATAATGTTTCACAAAATCCAAAAAATGTTTCACAAACAAAAAAATGTTTCACAAACTCACCAAATGTTTCACAAACTCTCTTTTTTTATTTTTACAAACTCAACAACATTTCATAAACTCAAAAATGTTTCACAAACTCCAATTGTTTTACAAACTCAAACATGTTTTAAAAACTCAAGAAAATGTTTCACAAACTCAAATAATGTTTAACAAAATCCAAAAAATGTTTCACAAACAAAAAAACGTTTCATAAACTCAAAAATATTTCACAAACTCCAATTTTTTTTTCAAAAACTCCAAAAAATGTTTCAAAAACTCCAAAAAATTTTTAAGAGACAACAATGTTGCACAAATAAAAATTTTTTTTCACAAACTCAAAAATATGTTTTACATTCTCAAACATGTTTCGCGAACAAAACAAAGTTTCACAGACTCAAAAATGTTTCACAAACTCTAAAAAATGTTGAACAAACTCAACAATGTTTTACACATTTTTTCCCCTCACGAACCCAAAAATATGACAAGGGACACCCCCGCCTGCTTTAAGGAGATGAGGTGGGCTTTTATAGCCCTTTCTCCTCTGAGGACGATGAGGCGTATACATTATGTCCACGGGAATGGAGCACCAGTCGTTTAGGGCCAGGATTCACACCAGCAAGTAAATGTGTTTTTCCTCTAGCGTATTATTAGGGTCTTTTACTCTACTTCAGAGGTGTGAACAATATTCAGTTTTTGATATCATACTGAGGAGAATATGTAGTCACACAAATTAAAAAAAATGTTTTACAAACTTAAAAAAATGTTTCACGAAATTCAAAAAATGTTTCACAAACTCAAACATTTTTTTGAGTTTGTAAAACATTTTTTTAACAAACTCAACAATGTTTCACAAATTATTTTTTTTCCACATTCTCAAAAAAATGTTTAACAAACTCAAAAAAAAAATGTACAGACTCAAAAATGTTTAAAAAACTCAACAATGTTTCACAAATTAAAAAGAAAATGTTTGAAACACTCAAGAAAATGTTTCACAAACTCAAATAAAAAAAGTTTCACATATACATTTTTTTTTTCACAAACTCAACAATGTTTCACAAACTCAAAAAAATGTTTCACAAAATCAAAAAAATGTTTCACAAACTCAAAAAATGTTTCACAAACTACATTTTTTTTTAACAAACTCAAACCTGTTTCACAAACTCAAAAAAATGTTTCCCAACCTCAAAAAATGTTTCCCAACCTCAAAAAAATGTTTTACAAACTCATGAAAGTGTTTCACAAACTCAAATAATGTTTCACAAAATCCAAAAAATGTTTCACAAACAAAAAAATGTTTCACAAACTTTCTTTTTTTATTTTTACAAACTCAACAACATTTCATAAACTCAAAAATGTTTCACAAACTCCAATTGTTTTACAAACTCAAACATGTTTTACAAACTCAAGAAAATGTTTCACAAACTCAAATAATGTTTAACAAAATCCAAAAAATGTTTCACAAACAAAAAAATGTTTCACAAACTTTCTTTTTTTATTTTTACAAACTCAACAACATTTCATAAACTCAAAAATGTTTCACAAACTCCAATTGTTTTACAAACTCAAACATGTTTTACAAACTCAAGAAAATGTTTCACAAACTCAAATAATGTTTAACAAAATCCAAAAAATGTTTCACAAACAAAAAAACGTTTCATAAACTCAAAAATATTTCACAAACTCCAATTTTTTTTTCAAAAACTCCAAAAAATGTTTCAAAAACGCCAAATTTTTTTTAAGAGACAACAATGTTGCACAAATAAAAAATTGTTTTCACAAACTCAAAAATATGTTTTACATTCTCAAACATGTTTCGCGAACAAAACAAAGTTTCACAGACTCAAAAATGTTTCACAAACTCTAAAAAATGTTGAACAAACTCAACAATGTTTTACACATTTTTCCCCCTCACAAACCCAAAAATATGACAAGGGACAGCCCCGCCTGCTTTAAGGAGATGAGGTGGGCTTTTATAGCCCTTTCTCCTCTGAGGACGATGAGGCGTATACATTATGTCCACGGGAATGGAGCACCAGTCGTTTAGGGCCAGGATTCACACCAGCAAGTAAATGTGTTTTTTCTCTAGCATATTTCCTTACACAGGGGTCCTTTACTCTACTTCAGAGGCCACCGAGTATGAACAATATTCTGTTTTTGATATCATACTGAGGAGAATATGTAGTCACACAAATTCAAAAAAATGTTTCAAAAACTCCAAAAAATGTTTCAAAAACTCAAAAAAATGTTTCACAAACTCAGAATTTTTTTTCACAAACTCAAAACAATGTTTTACAAATTCAAAAAATGTTTCACAAACTCAAAAAATGTTTTTCACAAACTCGAACATTTTTTTGAGTTTGTAAAATATTTTTTTAACAAACTCAACAATGTTTCGCAAATTTAAAAAAAATGTTTTAAAAATTTTTTAAAACATTTTTTAACAAACTCAACAATGTTTCACAAATAAACATTTTTTTTCACAACCTCAAAAAAATGTTTCACAAACTCAAAAAATTTTACAGACTCAAAAATGTTTACCAAACTCAACAATGTTTCACAAATTAAAAAGAAAATGTTTGACAAACTCAAAAATTTTTTCACAAACCCACATGTTTCACAAACTCAAAAATATGTTTCACATATTAAAAAATGTTTCACAAACCAAAAAAGGTTTCACTGACTCAAAATGTTTTCACAAACTCAAAAAAATGTTTCACCAACTCAAAGAAATGTTTTACAAAGTCAAAGTCAAAAAAAAAAAATGTTTCACATATTTTTTCCCCCCACAAACTCAATAATGTTTCACAAACTCAAAAAAATGTTTCACAAACTCAAACATTTTTTTAAGAAACTCATAAAATGTTTCACAAAATCAAACAAATATTTAAAAAAATCAAAAAAATGTTTCACAAACTCAAAAAATGTTTCACAAACTCAAAAAAAATGTAACAAACTCAACAACGTTTCACAAACTCTAAAACATGTTTCACAATCTCAAAAAATGTAAAAAAACTCAACAACGTATCACAAACTCAAAAAAATGTTGTACAAACTCAAAAAAAATGTTTGACAAATTAAAAAGAAAATGTTTGACAAACTCAAAATAATGTTTCACAAACTCAAAGAAATGTTTTACAAACTCAAAAAAAAAAAAATGTTTCACATATTTTTCCCCCACAAACTCAATAATGTTTCACAAACTCAAAAAAATGTTTCACAAACTCAAACATATTTTTTAGAAACTAATAAAATGTTTCACAAACTCAAATAATGTTTCACAAAATCAAACAAATATTTAAAAAAATCAAAAAAATGTTTAACAAACTCCAAAAATGTTTCACCAACTCAAAAAAAATGTAACAAACTCAACAATGTTTCACAAACTCTAAAAAATGTTTCACAATCTCAAAAAATGTAAAAAACTCAACAACGTATCACAAACTCAAAAAAATGTTTTACAAACACAAAAAAAAAGTTTGACAAATTAAAAAGAAAATGTTTGACAATCTCAAAAAATGTTTCACAAACCCACATGTTTCACAAACTCAAAAATATGTTTCAAATATTAAAAAATGTTTTACAAACCAAAATAAGTTTCACTGACTCAAAATGTTTTCACAAACTCAAAAAAATGTTTCACATATTATTTTTTCCCCAAAATCAACAATGTGTCACAAACTCAAAAAAAAAAGTTTTAAAAACTCAAGAAAATGTTTCACAAACTCAACAACGTTTCACAAACTCAAAAAATTGTTTCAAAAACTCAAGAAAATATTTCACAAACTCAAATAATGTTCCACAAACTCAATTTTTTTTTCACAAACTCAATTTTTTTTTTTACAAACTCAACAATGTTTCATAAACTATAACATGTTTCACAAACTCAAAAAATGTTTCACAAACTCAAAATGTGTTTCACAAACTCAAAAAAATGCTTCAAAAACTCAAAAAAATGTTTATGAGACAACAATGTTTCTCAAATTCTTTTTCACAAACTCAAAAATATGTTTTACATACTCAAACATGTTTCGCAAACAAAACAAAATTTTCACAAACGCAAAAAAAAAGTTTAACTAACTCAACTATGTTTCACAAATTAATAAAAATAAGTTTCACAAACTCAAAAAAATGTTTAACAAACTCAACAATGTTTTACACATTTTTTTTCTTCCACAAACCCAAAAATATGACAAGGGACAGCCCCGTCTGCTTTAAGGAGATGAGGTGGGCTTTTATAGCCCTTTCTCCTCTGAGGACGATGAGGCGTATACATTATGTCCACGGGAATGGAGCACCAGTCGTTTAGGGCCAGGATTCACACCAGCAAGTAAATGTGTTTTTTCTCTAGCATATTTCCTTACACAGGGGTTCTTTACTCTACTTCAGAGGCCACCGAGTATGAACAATATTCTGTTTTTTATATCATACTGAGGAGAATATGTAGTCACACAAATTCAAAAAAATGTTTCAAAAACTCCAAAAAATGTTTCAAAAACTCAAAAAAATGTTTCACAAACTCAGAATTTTTTTTCACAAACTCAAAACAATGTTTTACAAATTCAAAAAATGTTTCACAAACTCAAAAAATGTTTTTCACAAACTCGACATTTTTTTGAGTTTGTAAAATATTTTTTTAACAAACTCAACAATGTTTCGCAAATCAAAAAAAAATGTTTGACAAACTCAAAAAATGTTTTCAAAATTTTTTTAAACATTTTTTAACAAACTCAACAATGTTTCACAAATAAACATTTTTTTTCACAACCTCAAAAAAATGTTTCACAAACTCAAAAAAAATTTATAGACTCAAAAATGTTTACCAAACTCAACAATGTTTCACAAATTAAAAAGAAAATGTTTGACAAACTCAAAAAATGTTTCACAAACCCACATGTTTCACATATTAAAAAATGTTTCACAAACCAAAAAAGGTTTCACTGACTCAAAATGTTTTCACAAACTCAAAAAAATGTTTCACAAACTCAAAAAAATGTTTTACAAACTCAACAAAAAAAAATGTTTCACATATTTTTTTCCCCCACAAACTCAATAACGTATCACAAACTCAAAAAATGTTTTACAAACTCAAAACAATGTTTCACAAACTCAAAGAAATGTTTTACAAACTCAAAAAAAAAAAATGTTTCACATATTTTCCCCCCACAAACTCAATAATGTTTCACAAACTCAAAAAAATGTTTCACAAACTCAAACATATTTTTTAGAAACTCATAAAATGTTTCACAAACTCAAATAATGTTTCACAAAATCAAACAAATATTTAAAAAATCAAAAAAATGTTTCACAAACTCAAACATATTTTTTAGAAACTCATAAAATGTTTCACAAACTCAAATAATGTTTCACAAAATCAAACAAATATTTAAAAAATCAAAAAAATGTTTAAAAAAATCAAAAAAATGTTTAACAAACTCAAAAAATGTTTAACAAACTCAAAAAAAATGTAACAAACTCAACAACGTTTCACAATCTCTAAAAAATTTTTCACAATCTCAAAAAATGTAAAAAACTCAACAACGTATCACAAACTCAAAAAAATGTTTTACAAACTCAAAAAAAATGTTTGACAAATTAAAAAGAAAATGTTTGACAATCTCAAAAAATGTTTCACAAACCCACATGTTTCACAAACTCAAAAAATATGTTTCAAATATTAAAAAATGTTTTACAAACCAAAATAAGTTTCACTGACTCAAAATGTTTTCACAAACTCAAAAAAATGTTTCACATATTATTTTTTCCCCAAAATCAACAATGTGTCACAAACTCAAAAAAAAAGTTTTACAAACTCAAGAAAATGTTTCACAAACTCAACAACGTTTCACAAACTCAAAAAATGGTTTCAAAAACTCAAGAAAATATTTCACAAACTCAAATAATGTTCCACAAACTCAATTTTTTTTTCACAAACTCAATTTTTTTTTTACAAACTCAACAACGTTTCATAAACTATAACATGTTTCACAAACTCAAAAAAATGTTTCACAAACTCAAAAAAATCCTTCAAAAACTCAAAAAAATGTTTATTAGACAACAATGTTTCTCAAATTCTTTTTCACAAACTCAAAAATATGTTTTACATACTCTAACATGTTTCGCAAACAAAACAAAATTTTCACAAATGCAAAAAAAAGTTTAACTAACTCAACTATGTTTCACAAATTAATAAAAATAAGTTTCACAAACTCAAAAAAATGTTTAACAAACTCAACAATGTTTTACACATTTTTTTTCTTCCACAAACCCAAAAATATGACAAGGGACAGCCCCGTCTGCTTTGATGAGATGAGGTGGGCTTTTATAGCCCTTTCTCGTCTGAGGACGATGAGGCGTATACATTATGTCCACGGGAATGGAGCACCAGTGGTTTAGGGCCAGGATTCACACCAGCAAGTAAATGTGTTTTTTCTCTAGCATATTTCCTTACACAGGGGTCCTTTACTCTACTTCAGAGGCCACCGAGTATGAACAATATTCTGTTTTTGATATCATACTGAGGAGAATATGTAGTCAGACTGAACTGAGGCGTACACTATTTGAAAATGAAAGCATGGAACTCCTCAAACTAATTGCAGGGAAATCATGAACACTAAGCAGGGGTTTGTTGCAATGTTCCAAGTGGCAGCTGCTTGGAGTTACCGCTTAAATGCTTCCAAGTGGTGGTTTTATTTAGGTGCTGCTGTTTTGGTGAGCAGCGTATGAAGGGAATTTACTGCCAAAACTCCACAAACTCGAAACATGTTTTCACAAACTAAAAAAAATGTTTCACAAACTCAAATTTTTTTCACAAACTCAAAAATAATGTTTCACAAATTTTAAAAATGTTTGACAAACTCAAAAACTGTTCCACAAACTTTTTTTTTCACAAACTCAAAAAAATGTTTCACAAACAAATTTTTTTTTTCCACAAACTCAAAAAAATGTTTCACAAACTCAAAAACTGTTTCACAAACTCAAAAATGTTTCACAAACTCAATTTTTTTTTTCCACAAACTCAAAAAATGTTTCCCAAACTCAAAAAAATAGTTCACAAACTCAAAAAAATGTTTTACAAACTCAAGAAAATGTTTCACAAACTCAACAAATGTTTCACAAACTCCAAAAAATGTTTCACAAACTCAAAAATGTTTTACAAACTCAAAAAAAATGTTTTACAAACTCAGAAAAAAGTTTTAACAAACTAAACAATGTTTCACTAATTATAAATAAAAAGTTTCACGAACTCAAAAATATGTTTTACGTACTCAAAAATGGTTCACAAACTCAAAAAATGTTTAACAAACTCAACAATGTTTCACAAATTACTTTTATTTTCCACAAATTACACTTTTTTTCCCCACAAACTCTAAAAAATGTTTAACAAACTCAACAATGTTTTACAAAATTTTTTTTTTACATAGTATATACATATATTTAATATATAATTTTTAATAAATATATACAATATTTAACATATATATTTAACTTGTATTTACCTTTTTTTATTTTCTCTTAACTGTTTACCTTATTTTCTATTTACCTTCTGTATATCTTACTTTGACTTCTATTTACTCTATATTGACCTTGCTTTGCCTTCTATATATATATATATATATATATATATATATATATATATATATATATATATATATATATATATATATATATATATATATATATATATATATATATATATATATATATAGTATATAAATATAGTTAATTTATATATATATATAATTTATAATAAATATTATTTAAAATATATTTACCTTCTTTTATTTTCTATTAACTGTTTACCTTATTTGACTTTTATTTTCTCTATATTGACCTTGCTTTGCCTTCTATATATATATATATATATATATATATATATATATATATATACATATATATATATATATATATATATATATATACATATATATATATATATATATATACATATGTGTGTATATATGTATATATATGTATATATATGTATGTATATATATATATATATATATATATATATATATATATATATATATATATATATGTATATATGTGTGTGTGTGTGTATATATATACATACACATATTTATTTAGTATATAAATATATTTAGTTTATATATACAATTTATAATAAATATTATTTAAAATATATAAAATGTTTTATATATATATATATATATATATATGTAACTTATATTTACCTTCTTTTATTTTCTATTACCTTTATCTTTTATTTACTGTCTTTTGTTTTCTGTTTACCTGCTATTTACCTTCTATATTTGCCTTCGTTTACCTCTACCTTCTTTTACATTATTTCAACAATTTTTTTAGCGTCTTTTACCTTTCATTCACCTCAAATTTACCTTATTTTACTTTCTATTGGCCTTCTTTTACCTTCTATATTTCTTTCACATACATGCGAATTACCTTATTTTACCTTCTATTTACCTTGTTTTACTTACTATACATCTTCAATTTACATGCAATTTAGCTTATTTTACCTTGTATTACCATTTATTAATCTTAAATTACCTTCTATTTACCTTATTTGACCTCCACCTTCCTTCAACTTCCCTTACCCTCTATTTACGTACTTCTACCTTCATTTCACTTTCAATTTACCTTCCTTTTTTCCTTCTGTTTACTTTCTATTCAACTCTTGCTTTCTTTGACCTTCTTTTATGCGGTCCATATTTTACAAGTTTTTTTTTTTTATTAGTTCCGCTCATTAAACAATGAATTGAAGCGACGGAAAATAAACCCAAGCTTTGTTTTACTGTACCTCAATGAATGGACTAATGGCTGCAGCCGGACTAGAAACACTACCTATTTGCAGAAGCTGACATCAAGTGCTCATCCGTTTCCTGCAATATGACTGAGTAGTTCATTGCTTGGCTCTGTAGTTGTTTGCGCCGCGTGTGGAGCGTGCCGCTCAATTGTCTCACGTCCCCAGTGTCTCCCACTCAGTGTTGCAAGTGAGCAGGATTGCAGAACCCCACTCGGGTGTTCAAGTGCTCTTCATGGAGCTCCGCATTCTTTACACAGTGCGTCTCACCGTTCGACTCATATATTTATTGACGTACCTCTCGTATTGAATCATCTCCAGTAAATACAATGAATGCATTCCAGAAGGAACCATATTGTCCTGCACACTGGCTTTTAATGGGGTCCAGCGGTGCATGTTCTAGGTGGTTAATATCAGCCTTAATAGGCTTATGTGTGCAACATAGACCCCCGTAAATTACATTTGTCCGCCACACCTGCTTGCCTCCTCCTCCCGTATGTATGTCTCTCTACCCTCCCCCTTTTTATGTCCTCTTCTTTTCTTGGACACGCTCCAAAACCAAACCTTCTTTCCCACAAAGCCGCCGCTGCCTCGCGGGGAATAAATGAGCAAGAAAGTGTGAGGATATTTGATAAGAACTGACCACGGGGTCAAGAGTGGTGTGCATGTCAATGTAACTTTCTAGCTCCTAGTAGTATTATTGTACGATGCTTGGACGTAATTGCACTTTATTAACCATAACCCATGTGTATATATGATTAAAAGCCAAAAAACTGTGCAAATGTACACCACCGTTCAAAAGTTTGGGGTCACCCAAACAATTTTGTGGAATAGCCTTCATTTCTAAGTAAAGAATAGACTGTCGAGTTTTAGATGAAAGTTCTCTTTTTCTGGCCATTTTGAGCGTTTAATTGACCCCACAAATGTGATGCTCCAGAAACTCACACAATGTTTCACAAACTCTATTTTTTTTTCACAAACTCAACAACGTTTCATAAACTCAAAAATATTTCACAAACTCCAATTTTTTTTTCACAAACTCCAAAAAATGTTTTACATACTCAAACATGTTTCGCAAACAAAACAAAGTTTCACATACTCAAAAATGTTTTACAAACTCAAAAAAATGTTTCACGGAATTCAAAAAATGTTTCATGAACTCAAACATTTTTTTGAGTTTGTAAAACATTTTTTTAACAAACTCAACAATGTTTCACAATTTTTTTTTTTTTTTCACATCCTCAAAAAAATGTTTCACAAACTCAAAAAAAATTTACAGACTCAAAAATGTTTAAAAAACTCAACGATGTTTCACAAATTAAAAAGAAAATGTTTGACAAACTCAAAAGTATGTTTCAAATATTAAAAAATGTTTCACAAAATCAATTTTTTTTTTCACAAACTCAAATAAATGTTTCACAAACTCAAATAAATGTTTTACAAACTCAAGAAAATGTTTCACAAACTCAAATAAAAAATGTTTCACATATACATTTTTTTTTCACAAACTCAACAATGTTTCACAAACTCAAAAAAATGTTTCACAAAATCAAAAAAATGTTTCACAAACTCAAAAAATGTTTCACAAACTACATTTTTTTTTTTAACAAACTCAAACATGTTTAACAAACTCAAAAAAATGTTTCCCAAACTCAAAAAAATGTTTTACAAACTCATGAAAGTGTTTCACAAACTCAAATAATGTTTCACAAAATCCAAAAAATGTTTCACAAACAAAAAAATGTTTCACAAACTCACCAAATGTTTCCCAAACTCTATTTTTTTTTTTTTTTTTACAAACTTAACAACATTTCATAAACTCAAAAATGTTTCACAAACTCCATTTTTTTTACAAACTCAAACATGCTCAGTGGCCTAGTGGTTAGAGTGTCCGCCCTGAGATCGGTAGGTTGGAGTTCAAATCCCAGCCGAGTCATACCAAAGACTATAAAAATGGGACCCATAACCTCCCTGCCTGGCACTCTGCAACAAAGGGTTGGAGTTGGGGGTTAAATCACCAAAATGATTCCCGGGCGCGGCGCCGCTGCTGCCCACTGCTCCCCAAGGGGATGGGACAAATGCAGAGGACACATTTCACCACATCTAAGTGTGTGTGTGACAATCATTGGTACTTTAATCTTTAATCTTAAAAATGTTTTACAAACTCAAGAAAATGTTCCACAAACTCAAATAATGTTTCACAAAATCCCCAAAATGTTTCACAAACAAAAAAATGTTTCACAAACTCACACAAATGTTTCACAAACTAAATTTTTTTTTTCACAAACTCAAAAACGTTTCATAAACTCAAAAATATTTCACAAACTCCAATTTTTTTCCCACAAACTACAAAAAATGTTTCAAAAACTCCAAAAAATGTTTAAGAGACAACAATGTTGCACAAATGTGATGCTCCAGAAACTCAATCTGCTCAAAGGAAGGTCAGTCTTGTAGCTTCTGTAACGAGCTAAACTGTTTTCAGATGTGTGAACATGATTGCACAAGGGTTTTCTAATCATCAATTAGCCTTCTGAGCCAATGAGCAAACACATTGTACCATTAGAACACTGGAGTGATAGTTGCTGGAAATGGGCCTCTATACACCTATGTAGATATTGCACCAAAAAGCAGACATTTGCAGCTAGAATAGTCATTTACCACATTAGCAATGTATAGAGTGTATTTCTTTAAAGTTAAGACTAGTTTAAAGTTATCTTCATTGAAAAGTACAGTGCTTTTCCTTCAAAAATAAGGACATTTCAATGTGACCCCAAACTTTTGAACGGCAGTGTATACAAACCCCGTTTCCATATAAGTTGGGAAATTGTGTTAGATGTAAATACAAACGGAATACAATGATTTGCAAATCCTTTTCAACCCATATTCAGTTGAATGCACTACAAAGACAAGATATTTGATGTTCAAACTCATAAACTTTATTTTTTTTCTTGCAAATAATAATTAACTTAGGATTTCATGGCTGTGACACGTGCCAAAGTAGTTGGGAAAGGGCATGTTCGCCACTGCGTTACATCACCTTTTCTTTTAACAACACTCAATAAACGATTGAGAACTGAGGAAACTAATTGTTGAAGCTCCGAAAGTGGAATTCTTTCCCATTCTTGTTTTATGTAGAGCTTCAGTCGTTCAACAGTCCGGGGGTCTCCGCTGTCGTATTTTACGCTTCATAATGCGCCACACATTGTCGATGGGAGACAGGTCTGGACTGCAGGCGGGCCGGGAAAGTACCCGTACTCTTTTTTTACGAAGCCACGCTGTTGTAACATGTGCTGAATGTGGCTTGGCATTGTCCAAAACCTGTATGTACCTTTCAGCATTAATGGTGCCTTCACAGATGTGTAAGTTACCCATGTCTTGGGCACTAATACACCCCCATACCATCACACATGCTGGCTTTTCAACTTTGCGTCGATAACAGTCTTTTGTACGATGCTTGGACGTAACTGCACTTTATTAACCATAACTTATGTGTATATATGATTCAAAACCAAAAAACTTCAAATATATACAGTACAGGCTAGGGATGTCCGATAATGGCTTTTTGCCGATATCCGATATTCCGATATTGTCCAACTCTTTAATTACCGATACCGATATCAACCGATACCTATATCAACCGATATATGCAGTCGTGGAATTAACACATTATTATGCCTAATTTGGACAACCAGGTATGGTGAAGATAAGGTACTTTTTAAAGAAATTAATAAAATAAGATAAATAAATTAAAAACATTTTCTTGAATAAAAAAGAAAGTACAACAATATAAAAACAGTTACATAGAAACTAATAATGAATGAAAATGAGTAAAATTAACTGTTAAAGGTTAGTACTATTAGTGGACCAGCAGCACGCACAATCATGTGTGCTTACGGACTGTATCCCTTGCAGACTGTATTGATATATATTGATATATAATGTAGGAAGCAGAATATTAATAACAGAAAGAAACAACCCTTTTGTGTGAATGAGTGTAAATGGGGGAGGGAGGTTTTTTGGGTTGGTGCACTAATTGTAAGTGTATCTTGTGTTTTTTATGTTGATTTAATAAAAAAAAAACAAAAAAAAACGATACCGATAATTAAAAAAAACGATACCGATAATTTCCGATATTACATTTTAACGCATATATCGGTCGATAATATCTCTAGTACAGGCCAAAAGTTTGGACACACCTTCTCTTCATTCAATGGGTTTTCTTTATTTTCATGACTATTTAAATTGTAGATCAGGCCTGGGAAATTATTTTGACTCTGGGGCCAAATTTAGAGAATAAAAATGTGTCTGGGGGCCGGTATGTATGTATTTTTTAGGAAAACTAATACAAAACCTCATAATAAAGTCTGATTGAATGCTAAAAATGTTATGACAGACCGCCTTAAAAACGGAATGGAATTTAAAAAGTTTCTATGAACGATAAAACCCAGAATATTGAGAATATATGAACGTCACACCCCCTCTCAATCGACATATTTTACTATCAAGCCACACCCACACTGCTTGGTGCCTCGTCTGACCTGCTGTGACATAGATTACCATAGTAACTAGTAGGGTTGTACGGTATACGGGTATTAGTATAGTACCGCGATACTAACGAATCATATTCGGTACAAACTCAACAAACAGATTTTTTGTTAAAATAAAGCCAATAATGCAATTTTTTCTGGTCCCCTTTATTTAGAAAAGTACCGAAAAGTATCGAAATACACTAAAATATCATGCAAAAGCACAGATTCCAACCATAGAAATACTTTGTATAGTTCAAGACTTACGGTCATTAGAAAACATCACTGCACATCATAATGGCAGCTACCCTTTCCATCTTAAAGATATAAAACATTTTATTGGGAATGCCCGGCAGGCCAGATTGAAAAGCTTAAGGGTCCGCATGCGGCCCCCGGCCCTTAATTTGCCCAGGCCTGTTGTAGATTGTCACTGAAGGCATCACAACTATGAATGAACACATGTGGAGTTATGTACTTAACAAAAAAAAAAGGTGAAATAACTGAAAACATGTTTTATATTCTAGTTTCTTCAAAATAGCCACCCTTTGTTCGGATTACTGCTTTGCACACTCTTGGCATTCTCTCCATGAGCTTCAAGAGGTAGTCACCTGAAATGGTTTTCACAGAAAGGTGTCCCGTGAAAAAAACGTCCGACCGGAACTCTCTAATAACTAAAGTGAATTATGTAAACTCACTACACCGGTATGTTTTAGCAATTCCATAGCGAGTCTACTGGCTGATATAAGTTATGTATGGATATGGTTTGCCATAGTTTGAAACCCACTAAGTAGTTGTTCTTTTCTTTAATGTTATTAAACATTTAGTAATAAAACATATGTATTAGCAAAATAAATTCCCATTTTTTAATTATTTTTTTAAAATTATTTTTTATTTTTATTATTTTAATTTTAATTTTTTTTAATGACGATTAATTTTTAAATATATTTTTTACACTTTACTTGTTTGTTTTTATCACTTTTATGACATCCTGCTAAAATATTCTAAGCCAAGACTAAAAATGTGGAAAACTCAATAAAATAGAAAAAGTGTTAAAAGCAAGTGAGAGTAAAATGAATACATAAAATATATAATGTTATAATTTGTCATAGTAGTAAGTGGGCATATGACTTATTTGACATTCAAAAGTTGGTATTTAAAAAAAAAAAAGTAATACAATATATATATATATATATATAAAAAAACAACTATATATATATATATATATATATATATATATATATATATATATATATATATATATATATATATATATATATATATATATATACACATATACAGTACAGGCCAAACATTTGGACACACCTTCTTATTTCTATGCGTTCTCTTTATTTTCATGACTATTTACATTGTAGATTGTCACTGAAGGCATCAAAACTATGACACCTGTGAAGTGAAAACCATTTCAGGTGACTACCTCTTGAAGCTCATGCAGAAATGCCAAGAGTGTGCAAAGCAGTAATCCGAGCAAAGGGTGGCTATTTTGAAGAAACTAGAAAATAATATGTTTTCAGTTATTTCCCCTTTGGGAAGGCCATTCTAAAACCTTAATTCTAGCCTGATTTAGCCATTCATTTACCACTTTTGACATGTGTTTGGAGGTCATTGTCCTGTTGGAACACCCAACTGCGCCCAAGACCCAACCTCCGGGCTGATGATTTTAGGTTGTCCTGAAGAATTTGGAGGTAATCCTCCTTTTTCATTGTCCCATTTACTCTCTGTAAAGCCCCAGTTCCATTGGCAGCTCAATTTTTGTTTCATCTGACCACAGAACTTTCTTCCAGAAGGTCTTATATCTTTGTCCATGTGACGTCAGATGAAACACAAATTGAGCTGTTTGGCCACAATACCCAGCAATATGTTTGGAGGAGAAAGGGTGAGGCCTTTAACCCCAGGAACACCACTCTTACCGTCAAGCATGGTGGTGGTAGTATTATGCTCTGGGGCCTGTTTTGCTTTACAGAGAGTAAATGGGACGATTACAAAGGAGGATTACCTCCAAATTCTTCAGGACAACTTAAAATCATCAGCCCGGAGGTTGGGTCTTGGGCACAGTTGGGTGTTCCAACAGGACAATGACTCTAAACACGCGTCAAAAGTGGTAAAGGAATGGCTAAATCAGGCTAGAATTAAGGTTTTAGAACGGCCTTCCCAAAGTCCTGAATGCTGAAGAAACAAGTCCATGTCAGAAAACCAACACATTTAGCTGAACTGCACCAATTTTGTCAAGAGGAGTGGTCAAAAATTCAACTAGAAGCTTGCGGATGGCTACCAAAAGTGCCTTATTGCAGGTAAACTTGCCAAAGGACATGTAAGCAAATATTAACATTGCTGTATGTATACTTTTGACCCAGCACATTTGCTCACATTTCCAGTAGACCCATAATAAATTCATAAAAGAACCAAACTTCATGAATGTTTTTTTGTGGTGCAACAAGTATGTGCTCCAATCACTAAGTCACAAAAAAAATAAGAGTTGTAGAAATGATTGGAAACTCAAGACAGCCATGACATTATGTTCTTTACAAGTGTATGTAGACCAGGGGTGTCCAAAGTGCGGCCCGGGGGCCAATTGTTTAACGGCCCGCCACACATTCTGGAAATACTATTGTAAAAATTAAAAATAACATTAAAAAAAGTGGAATGAGGTGAAATCTAACGAGAAAAAGTTTCAATGTTGACACAAAAGCTGCCATGCAGGCTGTTTTTTTTCCTTTTGTCTTTCTTTATTTTTCTTTTTTTTGCCATTGCTCAAAAAATAATAATAATGACAAAAAAATCCATGTTATAATGAATTATTTTCAGGGCTCCAATTACTTCAAATGTTTCACTTTAAAATGTTTTATGTGGTAAATATTGCATATATTGTGTAGTAGCCATATAAAAACATCAAAGTTTTCTTTGACAAAAGCGCATAAAACAAACAAAATAATAGTTCCAGCATAAAATGGACAGATATATCTGAAGTTGATCTCATAACTTAAGTGATGAAAGTAAAAGAAAAACCTAATAAAAATGTATCACTTTATGAGTGGGGGACCTTTTGGATCCCAAATATATTTAGTGATTTTTTATTTATCTTTTCACTGTGATTACTCAAAAATATGAAAGAATTAAAATCAATGGTGTCCTGCATTATTGATCTTTTAGGGCTCTAATTACTAAATACTGCATATTTCAGTTTTACTATAAAAAAACTAAGTTGTTTTTGACAGAAAAGCCATTAAACATTTTTGTTAATTTGTATTACTTTATATCAACTTGAAGTTGATATAGAGATTTCCTGCAAGCGTTAAATAATTTAAAAAAATAATAATCTGACTCATTTTTAAAATTTTAATGACTGAGACTAGGAATGTCCGATAATGGCTTTTTGCCGATATCCGATATTCCGATATTGTCCAACTCTTTAATTACCGATACCGATATCAACCGATACCGATATCAAACGATATATGCAGTCGTGGAATTAACACATTATTATGCCTAATTTGGACAACCAGGTATGGTGAAGATAAGGTACTTTTTAAAAAAATTAGTAAAATAAGATAAATAAATTTAAAACATGTTCTTGAATAAAAAAGAAAGTACAACAATATAAAAACAGTTACATAGAAACTAGTAATGAATGAAAATTAGTCAAATTAACTGTTAAAGGTTAGTACTATTAGTGGACCAGCAGCACGCACAATCATGTGTGCTTACGGACTGTATCCCTTGCAGACTGTATTGATATATATTGATATATAATGTAGGAACCAGAATATTAATAACAGAAATAAACAACCCTTTTGTGTGAATGAGTGTGAATGAGTGTAAATGGGGTGGGTTGGTGCACTAATTGTAAGTGTATCTTGTGTTTTTTATGTGGATTTAATAAAAAACAACAACAACAAAAAAAACAACGATACTGATAATAAAAAAAACCGATGCCGATAATTTCCGATATTACATTTTAACGCATTTATCGGCCGACATTATCGGCAGACCGATATTATCGGACATCTCTTTTATTTATTTTTTATTTTTATTTTATTTTATTTTATTTTATTTTATTCTTTTAAATTTTTAAAAATTTTTTTTTAAATTTTAAACATTTTTATTTTTATTTTTAATTTTATTTTTATTCATTTTTTCCCGGACATCTCTAATTACTATATATAAACTTGAAGTTGATATAGAGATTTCCTGTAAGCGTTAAATAATTTAAAAAAAATAAAAATCTGACTCATTTTTAACATTTTAATGACTGAGACCCTTTATGGTCCCCGGGACCCCTAAAGGTAAAATAAATAAAAAATCCATATACACTACCGTTCAAAAGTTTGGGGTCACATTGAAATGTCCTTATTTTTGAAGGAAAAGCACTGTACTTTTCAATGAAGATAACTTTAAACTAGTCTTAACTTTAAAGAAATACACTCTATACATTGCTAATGTGGTAAATGACTATTCTAGCTGCAAATGTCTGGTTTTTGGTGCAATATCCACATAGGTGTATAGAGGCCCATTTCCAGCAACTATCACTCCAGTGTTCTAATGGTACAATGCGTTTGCTCATTGGCTCAGAAGGCTAATTGATGATTAGAAAACCCTTGTGCAATCATGTTCACACATCTGAAAACAGTTTAGCCCGTTACAGAAGCTACAAAACTGACCTTCCTTTGAGCAGA
>NC_084739.1:8598819-8621319 GCF_033978785.1 Entelurus aequoreus | reverse complement strand
GTTAAGACTAGTTTAAAGTTATCTTCATTGAAAAGTACAGTGCTTTTCCTTCAAAAATGAGGACATTTCAATGTGACCCCAAACTTTTGAACGGTAGTGTATATGTCTAAAACAAACCAAAACAACTAGCTCTACTGTATGTAAACACAAGGGTGGGTCTACACAGATATCGAGTGTAACGATATCAAGTACAAGAGGGGCATCTCGTCGTTACTGCAATGATTACGTCAACATTTTTTTGTCATTACAACACTTTTATTACGTTTATAAACTCAGGAAATACATCCCTGGACACAATATGACCAATGTATGATCCTGGTATCGGATCGATGCCCACATTTGTGGTATCATCCAAAACTAATGTAAAGCATCCAAACAACAGAAGAATAAGTGATTATTACATTTTAACAGAAGTGTAGATAGAACATGTTTATACGGAAAATAAGCAGATATTAACAGTAAATGAACAGGTGGATTAATAGTACATTTTTACAGTTTGTCCCTCATAATGTTGACAGAATAGAATGATAAATGACACAATATGTTACTGCATATGTCAGCAGACAAATTAGGAGCCTCTGTTTGCTTACTTACTACTAAAAGACAAGTTGTCTTGTATGTTCACTATTTTATTTAAGGACAAACTTGCAATAAAAAACATATGTTTAATGGACCCTAAAATTTTTTGTTAAAATAAAGCCAATAATGGCATTTTTTTGTGGTCCTTCTTATTTAGAAAAGTACCGAAAAATATCGAAATACACTTTGGTCCCGGTACCGGTACTAAAATATTGGTATCGGGACAACCCTAACAGCTATTAGTATTTTGAAAAAAACCCAAACAATTCCACTTCACTTCCTGCTTCCTCTTTCTCTCCACCTGGGAGATGTCGTTTTATTTATTTAGCGCCCGAAAAAAACTACGCTCACCAAGTGTTCCTTTGACACCATCCCGCGGCTTTATCTACAATACGTTACATCCCTTTTAAAAACAGGCTTTATTCACTGCGACCCCAATATGGCTACTTAGACCAGTGTTTTTCAACCACTGTGCCGCAGTACATGTGTCGTGAGATATTGTCTGGTGTGCCGTGGGAGATTGTCTAATTTCACCTATTTGGGTTAAAAATATTTTTTGCCAACCAGTAATTATAGTCTGCAAATGATGTGTTGTTGTTGAGTGTCGGTGCTGTCTAGAGCTCGGCAGAGTAACCGTGTAATACTCTTCCATATCAGTAGGTGGCAGCGTGCAGGTAAAATTGTGTCTAATGCTTAAACCAAAAATAAACAAAAGGCGAGTGCCGCTAAGAAAAGGCATCGAAGCTTAGGGAAGGCTATGCAGAACGAAACTAAAACTGAACTGGCTACAAAGTAAACAAAAACAGAATGCTGGACGACAGCAAAGACTTACTGTGGAGCAAAGACGGCAACCGAACATGACGTGACAATCTACAATGTCCCCACAAAGAAGGATAAAAACAACTGAAATATTCTTGATTGCTAAAACAAAGTAGATGCGGGAAATATCGCTCAAAGGAAGACATGAAACCGCTACAGGAAAATACCAAAAAAAGAGAAAAGGCCACCAAAATAGTAGCGCAAAACAAGAACTAAAACACTGCACTGAGTGTGTGTGCTGTCTAGAGCAGTGTTTTTCAACCACTGTGCCGCGGCACACTAGTGTGCCGTGAGATACAGTCTGGTGTGCCGTGGGAGATTATCTAATTTCACCTATTTGGGTTAAAAATATTTTTTGCAAACCAGTAATTATAGTCTGCAAATGATGTGTTGTTGTTGAGTGTCGGTGCAGTCTAGAGCTCGGCAGAGTAACCGTGTAATACTCTTCCTTATCAGTAGGTGGCAGCGTGCAGGTAAAATGGTGTCTAATGCTTAAACCAAAAATACACAAAAGGTGAGTGCCCCTAAGAAAAGGCATCGAAGCTTAGGGAAGGCTATGCAGAACGAAAGTAAAACTGAACTGGCTGCAAAGGAAACAAAAACAGAATGCTGGACGACAGCAAAGACTTACTGTGGAGCAAAGACGGCAACCGAACATGACGTGACAATCAACAGTGTCCCCACAAAGAAGGATAAAAACAACTGAAATATTCTTGATTGCTGGACAACAGCAAAGACTTACTGTCATTATTGGCTGCTGAGTTTCATTTTTTTTATGTTTTCTGCTGGGGTTTTTTCAATGAAAAAAATGTTTCCTTGACTCAGAAAAGGTTGAAAAACACTGACTGATTCTATGTAAAAAAAAAATTTATAAGGCAAAAGTCACTGTCACATTGCTTTTTTGCTTCACCTGCAGTCTGGTTCCCTGCAGCGGGGGATTAAGGGTGAGGATTGAGGCGTGAGTGGTGGATGGGTGGGTGCAAATAAATAAATAAAAGAGCTGGTTAATCTTCCTAGGTGTGTGTTGGCGTGTGTGTGTGTGTGCTGAGCAATGGCACCGCCGCCACCACCACGCGGGAAACATCTGCCTCACACACACACACACACACACACACACACACACACATGCTCTTGCACATGCAGAGGGATGAACACACACACACACACACATGTGCGACTAGCAGGGATCAGCCAAAGCGATTAGCACATGGACGTCAGAGCATAGAAAGCGAGCGGTTTAACACACACACACACACACACACACACACACACACACACACACACACACACACACACACTGCAAAGAGAGAGATATACGTTGGCGAATGTGTTCATGGAAGGAAGTACAGGAAGTTTAAAAAAAAACAAAAAAAATGTTTTATTGCCGCTGTGGTCGATCATAATAACACACCATAGCATCAAACAAGTGCGCGGCATCCAGACGGCGATGAGTAATGTGGAGCACGGCGGGATTAATTTGTGTAGAAGGCCTATCACGGCTGCAAACGTGTTGCAGGCGAGTATATCCCCTCCTCCTGCAGCTTTAATTGGACACGTTCGAATGCACGCTGGCGGCATACTGCGTCTACTGTCCACACCTGAACACTGGGGCTGTTGTGGAGAGTCCACACGTGTGTGTGTGTGTGTTTGTTTGCGCCTTGACCTGCAAAAATACACCTGGAAAATGACGGTTTGGATGTTTTTAACCGTGCACACGCAGGCAGGGGTGTGCCGTGGCCACCTCGCGGAGAGGACGTCAGGTGTCGGCGACGGAAAGGGTGACTTTGCTGCCGTGGTTATCCGTCACTTTGCCGGGAGGATGACGTCATGGTGGCGAGTGTTGCGTTATGTACTCCAAAGATGGACGTATATGAGGTTGAATGAAGCACGCTGCAAAACGTCAGTTTTCAAAAGCAAGAAAAAAAATATATACACAAATGAGGGGTATTTTATTTGAACTAAGCAAAATTATCTGCCAATAGAACAAGAACATTTGGCTTGTCAAGACTTTCCAAAACAAGTAATATTAGCTAACTTCAATGAACCCCAAAATACTTTAAAATAAGTATATTCTCACTAATAACAAGTGCACTTTTCTTGGTAGAAAAAAAAATGTAAGACCTTTTCGCTCAATATGTTCAAAAATATTCTTAAATGAAGTAAATGCTAGTGGCATTATCTTGACATAATGATGTGCACTCAGCATTACATTTCTTGAAACCAGCTAACTTATACTAAAAACTCATTTATTGTTCTTAAAGGCCTACTGAAAGCCACTACTACCGACCACGCAGTCTGATAGTTTATACATCAATGATGAAATCTTAACATTGCAACACATGCCAATACGGCCGGGTTAACTTATAAAGTGACATTTAAAACTTCCCGGGAAATATCCGGCTGAAACGTCGCGGTATGATGACGTATGCGCGTGACGAAGTCAGAGTAACGGAAGTTATGGTACCCCGTAGAATCCTATACAAAAAGCTCTGTTCTCATTTCATAATTCCACAGTATTCTGGACATCTTTTGCAATTTGTTTAATGAACAATGAAGGCTGCAAAGAAGACAGTTGTAGGTGGGATCGGTGTATTAGCAGCAGACTACAGCAACACAACCAGGAGGACTTTGTTGGAGCGCTAGCCGCGCCAACCGCCAACCTCACCTTGACTTCCTACGTCTCCGGGCCGCCAAACGCATCGGGTGAAGTCCTTCGTCCTTCTGCCGATCGCTGGAACGCAGGTGAGCACGGGTGTTGATGAGTAGATGAGGGCTGGCTGGCATAGGTGGAGAGCTAATGTTTTTAGCATAGCTCTGTGAGGTCCCGTAGCTAAGTTAGCTTCAATGGCGTCGTTAGCTTCAATGGCGTCGTTAGCAACAGCATTGTTAAGCTTCGCCAGCCTGGAAAGCATTAACTGTGTAGTTACATGTCCATGGTTTAATAGTATTGTTGATTTTCTGTCCATCCTTCCAGTCAGGGGTTTATTTATTTTGTTTCTATATGCATTTAAGCCCGATGTGCTATCACGTTAGCTCCGTAGCTAAAGAGCTTCGCCGATGTATTGTCGTGGAGATAAAAGTCACTGTGAATGTCCATTTCGCGTTCTCGACTCTCATTTTCAAGAGGATATAGTATCCGAGGTGGTTTAAAATACAAATCCGTGATCTACAATAGAAAAAGGAGAAAGTGTGGAGTCCAATGAGCCAGCTTGTACCTAAGTTACGGTCAGAGCGAAAAAAGATACGTCCTGCACTGCACTCTAGTCCTTCACTCTCATTTTCCTCATCCACGAATCTTTCATCCTGGCTCAAATTAATGGGGTAATCGTCGCTTTCTCGGTTTGAATCGGTCTCGCTGCTGGTGTAAACAATGGGGAAAAGTGAGGAGCCTTTCAACCTGCGACGTCACGCTACTTCCGGTACAGGCAAGGCTTTTTTTTTATCAGCGACCAAAAGTTGCGAACTTTATCGTCGATGTTCTCTACTAAATCCTTTCAGCAAAAATATGGCAATATCGCGAAATGATCAAGTATGACACATAGAATGGATCTGCTATCCCCGTTGAAATAAAAAAAAAATCATTTCAGTAGGCCTTTAAATGAAGTAAATGCTAGTGCCATTATCTTGACATAATGATATGTGCTCGGCATTACATTTCTTGAAACCAGCAAACTTATACTAAAAACTAGTTTATTGTTCTTAATGGAAAGGCAACAAGGCAAGCGCTTGTTACTCTCGGGGTCTCCTAGCCGCTCAGGCAAATCATATTGTCTAAAAATGCATTTTTCCATGGATAACATGACATCATCGCGCCAAGTGCGTGCTCTTTCAGTCAATTAGTGGGCATATAAACAGCCCGGCCCCCGGCCAAAATGTTTTTAATTGTAATTTTGAAGAATTTATCTGAATGTGCATGAACTATTTCTGTTCAAAATTGTTAGAAATGTGAAATGTTTAAATATTAACTGTCAGTTTACTGTACTGTGCCAACTGTACTACTATAGGAGTACGTGTTTTCTATTGTTTCATTGAAAATAAAACAGCAAAGTCCATTTGGCTGTCATCTGTTTTAATTATGAGACACAATTGTGTCAAAGTCATGATTTTTTTTTTTTTCATGCTTGAAATAAGAAATTATTACTTTAAAAAAGTAGTTTTATACTTGTGAGTGTTGATGACACAGCTTTGCAACACTTGATATTCTAGTTTCAAGCATGTTTTACTCAATATGAGATAATTTAGGACCAAAACCCTTAAAACAAGTAAAACACTCTAACATAAAATCTGATTAGTGAGAAGAATGATCTTATCAGACAGAAGATAAGCAAATATCACCCTTATTTGAGATATTTCATCTTACTTGGATTTCAGTTTTTGCAGTGTACTTGGCTGCAAGCAGCAGAGGTGCTGTTGGTTCAATCTTCATGAAATGTCCGTCTGAAGAAGAAGAAGAAGAATGAGTAGACGACAGCTATGGAAATATTTTTGCCAGTAGAGTAGAACAACAAGTTGCCTCTGTATTGAAGCTATTATCATATATATCTGCATTATGATACTAAAAGACTTCCAAAGTTGGCGAATAAATTGATATGATCAAAGTAGGGTTTTCCCGGTACCAATTTTTTAGTACCGGTACTGGTACCAAAATATATTTCGATACTTTTCGGTACTTTTCTAAATAAGGGGACCTTACTTTAAACATATGTTTTTTATTGCAATCGAAGAACAAGTTTGTCCTTAATAAAATAGTGAACATACAAGACAACTTGTCTTTTAGTAGTAAGTAAACAAACAAAGGCTGGACTCTCACTATTATGTTAGATCCACTATGGACCGGACTCTCACTATTATGTTAGATCCACTATGGACTGGACTCTCACACTATTATGTTAGATTCACTATGGACTGGACTCTCACTATTATGTTAGATCCACTATGGACTGAACTCTCACTATTATGTTAGATCCACCATGGACTGGACTCTCACAATATTATGCTAGATCCACTATGGACTGGACTCTCACAATATTATGTTAGATCCACCATGGACTGGACTCTCACTATTATGCTAGATCCACTATGGACTGGACTCTCACAATATTATGCTAGATCCACTATGGACTGGACTCTCACAATATTATGCTAGATCCACTATGGACTGGACTCTCACTATTATGTTAGATCCACTATGGACTGGACTCTCACACTATTATGTTAGATCCACTATGGACCGGACTCTCACTATTATGTTAGATCCACTATGGACTGAACTCTCACTATTATGTTAGATCCACCATGGACTGGACTCTCACAATATTATGCTAGATCCACTATGGACTGGACTCTCACAATATTATGTTAGATCCACCATGGACTGGACTCTCACTATTATGCTAGATCCACTATGGACTGGACTCTCACAATATTATGCTAGATCCACTATGGACTGGACTCTCACAATATTATGCTAGATCCACTATGGACTGGACTCTCACTATTATGTTAGATCCACTATGGACTGGACTCTCACAATATTATGCTAGATCCACTATGGACTGGACTCTCACAATATTATGTTAGATCCACTATGGACTGGACTCTCACAATATTATGCTAGATCCACTATGGACTGGACTCTCACAATATTATGCTAGATCCACTATGGACTGGACTCTCACAATATTATGCTAGATCCACTATGGACTGGACTCTCACACTATTATGTTAGATCCACTATGGACTGGACTCTCACAATATTATGCTAGATCCACTATGGACTGGACTCTCACAATATTATGCTAGATCCACTATGGACTGGACTCTCACAATATTATGCTAGATCCACTATAGACTGGACTCTCACAATATTATGCTAGATCCACTATGGACTGGACTCTCACAATATTATGCTAGATCCACTATGGACTGGACTCTCACAATATTATGCTAGATCCACTATGGACTGGACTCTCACATTATTATGCTAGATCCACTATGGGCTGGACTCTTACAATATTATGCTAGATCCACTATGGACTGGACTCTCACATTATTATGCTAGATCCACTATGAACTGGACTCTCACTATTATGCTAGATCCACTATGGACTGGACTCTCACTATTATGCTAGATCCACTATGGACTGGACTCTCACTATTATGCTAGATCCACCATGGACTGGACTCTCACTATTATGTTAGATCCACTATGGACTGGACTCTCACTATTATGCTAGATCCACTATGGACTGGACTCTCACAATATTATGCTACATCCACTATGGACTGGACTCTCACAATATTATGCTAGATCCACTATGGACTGGACTCTCACAATATTATGCTAGATCCACTATGGACTGGACTCTCACAATATTATGCTAGATCCACTATGAACTGGACTCTCACAATATTATGCTAGATCCACTATGAACTGGACTCTCACTATTATGCTAGATCCACTATGGACTGGACTCTCACAATATTATGCTGGATCCACTATGAACTGGACTCTCACTATTATGCTAGATCCACTATGGACTGGACTCTCACAATATTATGCTAGATCCACTATGGACTGGACTCTCACAATATTATGCTAGATCCACCATGAACTGGACTCTCACTATTATGCTAGATCCACTATGGACTGGACTCTCACAATATTATGCTAGATCCACTATGAACTGGACTCTCACTATTATGCTAGATCCACTATGGACTGGACTCTCACAATATTATGCTAGATCCACTATGGACTGGACTCTCACAATATTATGCTAGATCCACTATGAACTGGACTCTCACTATTATGCTAGATCCACTATGGACTGGACTCTCACAATATTATTCTAGATCCACTATGGACTGGACTCTCACAATATTATGCTAGATCCACTATGGACTGGACTCTCACTATTATGCTAGATCCACTATGGACTGGACTCTCACTATTATGCTAGATCCACTATGGACTGGACTCTCACTATTATGCTAGATCCACTATGGACTGGACTCTCACTATTATGTTAGATCCACTATGGACTGGACTCTCACAATATTATGCTAGATCCACTATTGACTGGACTCTCATTATTATGCTAGATCCACTATGGACTGGACTCTCACTATTATGTTAGATCCACTATGGACTGGACTCTCACAATATTATGCTAGATCCACTATGGACTGGACTCTCACACTATTATGTTCGGTCCACTATGGACTGGACTCTCACAATATTATGCTAGATCCACTATGGACTGGACTCTCACACTATTATGTTAGATCCACTATGGACTGGACTCTCACACTATTATGTTAGATCCACTATGGACTGGACTCTCACAATATTATGCTAGATCCACTATGGACTGGACTCTCACAATATTATGCTAGATCCACTATGGACTGGACTCTCACAATATTATGCTAGATCCACTATGGACTGGACTCTCACACTATTATGTTAGGTCCACTATGGACTGGACTCTCACAATATTATGCTAGATCCACTATGGACTGGACTCTCACACTATTATGTTAGATCCACTATGGACTGGACTCTCACACTATTATGTTAGGTCCACTATGGACTGGACTCTCACTATTATGTTAGATCCACTATGGACTGGACTCTCACACTATTATGTTAGATCCACTATGGACTGGACTCTCACACTATTATGTTAGATCCACTATGGACTGGACTCTCACAATATTATGCTAGATCCACTATGGACTGGACTCTCACAATATTATGCTAGATCCACTATGGACTGGACTCTCACAATATTATGCTAGATCCACTATGGACTGGACTCTCACAATATTATGCTAGATCCACTATGGACTGGACTCTCACAATATTATGCTAGATCCACTATGGACTGGACTCTCACAATATTATGCTAGATCCACTATGGACTGGACTCTCACTATTATGTTAGATCCACTATGGACTGGACTCTCACACTATTATGTTAGATCCACTATGGACTGGACTCTCACTATTATGCTAGATCCACTATGGACTGGACTCTCACAATATTATGTTAGATCCACTATGGACTGGACTCTCACACTATTATGTTAGATCCACTATGGACTGGACTCTCACAATATTATGCTAGATCCACTATGGACTGGACTCTCACAATATTATGCTAGATCCACTATGGACTGGACTCTCACAATATTATGCTAGATCCACTATGGACTGGACTCTCACACTATTATGTTAGGTCCACTATGGACTGGACTCTCACAATATTATGCTAGATCCACTATGGACTGGACTCTCACACTATTATGTTAGATCCACTATGGACTGGACTCTCACACTATTATGTTAGGTCCACTATGGACTGGACTCTCACTATTATGTTAGATCCACTATGGACTGGACTCTCACACTATTATGTTAGATCCACTATGGACTGGACTCTCACACTATTATGTTAGATCCACTATGGACTGGACTCTCACAATATTATGCTAGATCCACTATGGACTGGACTCTCACAATATTATGCTAGATCCACTATGGACTGGACTCTCACAATATTATGCTAGATCCACTATGGACTGGACTCTCACAATATTATGCTAGATCCACTATGGACTGGACTCTCACAATATTATGCTAGATCCACTATGGACTGGACTCTCACAATATTATGCTAGATCCACTATGGACTGGACTCTCACTATTATGTTAGATCCACTATGGACTGGACTCTCACACTATTATGTTAGATCCACTATGGACTGGACTCTCACTATTATGCTAGATCCACTATGGACTGGACTCTCACACTATTATGTTAGATCCACTATGGACTGGACTCTCCACAATATTATGCTAGATCCACTATGGACTGGACTCTCCACAATATTATGCTAGTGCGTTCACGGTAACTCTCGTTGTTTGACTCCTTGTCTTGGCGTGGTTTTTCCTGGTGCTCCCTTTGTTTGCTCTGCAAGAAAAGGTAAACAAAGCCCTCGGAGATGAGGAGCATGCTCCTCCGCTTTTTCTTCCAAGGCGAGATCTTCCTCAGGTGACGATACGTTAGTCTACTCGTCTAAACGGCGCCGTTAGATATCAGTGATGGAAATAGGCCGGAAAACAGGATTCCTCCAGGAATTCCACCTGGGGGCCTCCGCCGCTGAGACGACTTTGCGCCGGCTAAGGCGATATTTTTATCCCGGGGCTGATATTCATTGTGGTTATCGTCGTCTGGCAGAGTGTTCCTCGCACGAACGCGAGCTGGCCGCCTCACAGAGGTATGTGAAATGGTGAGAGTGGGAGGATGAGAGAGAACATTGTATTCTCTCTTTTTTTTTTTTCTTCTTCTTCTTCTTCTCCCCAAAGCTTAGAACAGGTTGTGTGAGGATATTTTGCCGTGGTGAACAAAGTCTTCGCTCTGCCTCAGGGCCACCTTTTACCACCATTGATGATGATGGTGATGATGCTGAGGAGTTAATGCACATTCCTCAGCATTCCTCGTGCAAGATAGCACTTTTTTTTTGTTTTACTTTGTCATGTTCTTGACCGCATTTCATTTTTTTTCGATTCGATTCCGATCAACTATGATTGAGATCGGTCGATACTAGAGATGTCCGATATTATCGGCCGATATATGCGTTAAAATGTAATATCGTATTATCGGTATCGATTTTTTTTATTACCGGTATCGTTTTTTTGTTTTTTTTAAATTAAATCAACATAAAAAACACAAGATACACTTACAATTAGTGCACCAACCCAAAAAACCTCCCTCCCCCATTTACACTCATTCACACAAAAGGGTTGTTTCTTTCTGTTATTAATATTCTGGTTCCTACATTATATATCAATATATATCAATACAGTCTGCAAGGGATACAGTCCGTAAGCACACATGATTGTGCGTGCTGCTGGTCCACTAATAGTACTAACCTTTAACAGTTAATTTTACTAATTTTCATTCAATACTAGTTTCTATGTAACTGTTTTTATATTGTTGTACTTTCTTTTTTATTCAAGAAAATGTTTTTAATTTATTTATCTTATTTTAGAATTTTTTTTAAAAAGGACCTTATCTTCACCATACCTGGTTGTCCAAATTAGGCATAATAATGTGTTAATTCCACGACTGTATATATCGGTTGATATCGGTATCGGTTGATATCGGTATCGGTTGATATCGGTATCGGTAATTAAAGAGTTGGACAATATCGGAATATCGGTTATCGGCAAAAAGCCATTATCGGACATCCCTAATATCAATATATATCAATACAGTCTGCAAGGGATACAGTCCGTAAGCACACATGATTGTGCGTGCTGCTGGTCCACTAATAGTACTAACCTTTAACAGTTAATTTTACTAATTTTCATTCATTACTAGTTTCTATGTAACTGTTTTTATATTGTTGTACTTTCTTTTTTATTCAAGAAAATGTTTTTAATTTATTTATCTTATTTTACTAATTTTTTAAAAAGTACCTTATCTTCACCATACCCGGTTATCCAAATTAGGCATAATAATATGTTAATTCCACGACTGCATATATCGGTTGATATCGGTATCGGTAATTAAAGAGTTGGACAATATCGGCATATCGGATATTGGCAGAAGCCATTATCGGACATCCCTAATATCAATATATATCAATAATGTCTGCAAGGGATACAGTCCGTAAGCACACATGATTGTGCGTGCTGCTGGTCCACTAATAGTACTAACCTTTAACAGTTAATTTTACTTATTTTCATTCATTACTAGTTTCTATGTAACTGTTTTTATATTGTTGTACTTTCTTTTTTATTCAAGAAAATGTTTTTAATTTATTTATCTTATTTTACTAATTTTTTAAAAAGTACCTTATCTTCACCATACCCGGTTGTCCAAATTAGGCATAATAATGTGTTAATTCCACGACTGCATATATCGGTTGATATCGGTATCGGTTGATATCGGTATCTGTAATTAAAGAGTTGGACAATATCGGAATATCGGATATCAGCAAAAAGCCATTATCGGACATCCCTAATATCAATATATATCAATACAGTCTGCAAGGGATACAGTCCGTAAGCACACATGATTGTGCGTGCTGCTGGTCCACTAATAGTACTAACCTTTAACAGTTAATTTTACTCATTTTCATTCATTACTAGTTTCTATGTAACTGTTTTTATATTGTTGTACTTTCTTTTTTATTCAAGAAAATGTTTTTAATTTATTTATCTTATTTTACTAATTTTTTTAAAAAGTACCTTATCTTCACCATACCTGGTTGTCCAAATTAGGCATAATAATGTGTTAATTCCACGACTGCATATATCGGTTGATATCGGTATCGGTTGATATCGGTAGCGGTAATTAAAGAGTTGGACAATATCGGCATATCGGATATCGGCAAAAAGCCATTATCGGACATCCCTAATATCGATATATATCAATACAGTCTGCAAGGGATACAGTCCGTAAGCACACATGATTGTGCGTGCTGCTGGTCCACTAATAGTACTAACCTTTAACAGTTAATTTTACTCATTTTCATTCATTACTAGTTTCTATGTAACTGTTTTTATATTGTTGTACTTTCTTTTTTATTCAAGAAAATGTTTTTAATTTATTTATCTTATTTTACAAATTTTTTTAAAAAGTACCTTATCTTCACCATACCCGGTTGTCCAAATTAGGCATAATAATGTGTTAATTCCACGACTGCATATATCGGTTGATATCGGTATCGGTAATTAAAGAGTTGGACAATATCGCTGTATCGGATATCGGCAAAAAGCCATTATCGGACATCCCTAATATCAATGTATATCAATACAGTCTGCAAGGGATACAGTCCGTAAGCACACATGATTGTGCGTGCTGCTGGTCCACTAATAGTACTAACCTTTAACAGTTAATTTTACTCATTTTCATTCATTACTAGTTTCTATGTAACTGTTTTTATATTGTTTTACTTTCTTTTTTATTCAAGAAAATGTTTTTAATTTATTTATCTTATTTTACTAATTTTTTTTAAAAAGTACCTTATCTTCACCATACCTGGTTGTCCAAATTAGGCATAATAATGTGTTAATTCCACGACTGTATATATCGGTTGATATCGGTAACGGTAATTAAAGAGTTGGACAATATCGGAATATCGGATATCGGCAAAAAGCCATTATCGGACATCCCTAGTCGATACCAATACCGATCCCACTGTCATTTTTTCAACGTATACACGGTGAGTGATACTGACAGCTTAGCAATATCAACACAATATTTAAACCAGGTTCCTTTTTCTGTTTTACAACATTAGGGATGTAACAATATAAAAATGTCGTATCATAAAAAAATTGTGGTATTGTTGAATGTGCTCAAAAAGTACTTACACACTGAAATTGTTTGACCCTTTTATTTATTATTTTCACAAGTAAAACAAATTGACACACCGTTAGAAAACACTATTTGGCATGTTTTGTCTTTGTTATGCTTCACTGATAGTGGTTTAGTCTTTGTATTGTATCTGTTTTAATGGCAAAGTTTTAAATACCGATATATACAGTCGTGAAATTAACACATTATTATGCCTAATTTTGTTGTGATGCCCCGCTGGATGCATTAAACAATGTAACAAGGTTTTCCAAAATAAATCAACTCAACTTATGGAAAAAAAATGCCAACATGGCACTGTTATATTTATTATTGAAGTCACAAAGTGCATTATTTTTTTTAACATGCCTCAAAACAGCAGCTTGGAATTTGGACATGCTCTCCCTGAGAGAGCGTGAGGAGGTTGAGGTGGGCGGGGTTGAGGTGTAGGGAGTAGCGGCGGGTGTATATTGTAGCGTCCTGGAAGAGTTAGTGCTGCAAGGGGTTCTGGGTATTTTTTCTGTTGTGTTTATGTTGTGTTACGGTGCGGATGTTCTCCCGAAATGTGTTTGTCATTCTTGTTTGGTGTGGGTTCACAGTGTGGCGCATATTTGCAACAGTGTTAAAGTTGTTTATACCGTCACCCTCAGTGTGACCTGTATGGCTGTTGACCAAGTATGCCTTGCATTCACTTGTGTGTGTGAAAAGACGTAGATATTATGTGATTGGGCCGGCACGCAAAGGCAGTGCCTTTAGACCAAGTGGCTGGGGAGAGGGAAGTCTGGGCTTCCCTGCTTAGGCTGCTGCCCCCGCGACCCGACCTCGGATAAGCGGAAGAAGATGGATGGATGGATGGGCGCTCTATACTTCTCCCCAGGTCCGTGTACCACACCGTACAGCGGCGTTTTAAAAAGTCATACATTTGACTTTTTGAAACCGATACCGATAATTTCCGAATCGATACCGATAATTTCCGAACCGATACCGATAATTTCCGATATTACATTTTAAAGCATTTATCGGCTGATAATATCGGCAGCCCGATATTATCGGACATCTCTAGTTTTACATTTAGAAAAAAATTATATTAATATGACCCCTTTAATGCGCCTTATAATCTAGTGCGCCTTATATATGAAAACAGATCGGAAATAGACCGTTCATCGGCAGTGCGCCTTATAATCCGGTGCGCTCTATGGTCTGGAAAATACGGTACTAACCAGTGGTTATCATGAATACGTTACATCTAGAGATGTTCGATAATATCGGATTGCCAATATTATTGGCCGATAAATGCTTTAAAATGTAATATCGGAAATTATCGGTATCAGTTTCAAAAAGTAAAATGTATGACTTTTTAAAACGCAGCTGTGTACACGGACGTAGGGAGAAGTGCAGAGCGCCAATAAACCTTAAAGGCACTGCCTTTGCGTGCCGGCCCAGTCACATAATATCTACGGCTTTTCACACACACACAAGTGAATGCCTAGCATACTTGTTCAACAGCCATACAGGTCACACTGAGGGTGCCTTATAAACAACTTCAACACTGTTACAAATATGCGCCACACTGTGAACCCACACCAAACAAGAATGACAAACACATTTCGGGAGAACATCCGCACCGTAACACAACATAAACACAACAGAAGAAATACCGTATTTTTCGGAGTATAAGTCGCTCCTGAGTATAAGTCGGCCAAACTATGAAAAATACGGTACCCAGAACCCCTTGCAGCACTAACTCTTCAGGACGCTACAATATACACCCCCTACCCCGCCCACCTCAACCTCCTCATGCTCTCTCAGGGAGAGCATGTCCCAAATTCCAAGCTGCTGTTTTGAGGCATGTTAAAAAAAAATAATGCACTTTGTGACTTCAATAATAAATATGGCAGTGCCATGTTGGCATTTTTTTTCCATAACTTGAGTTGATTTATTTTGGAAAACCTTGCTACATTGTTTAATGCAGGGGTGTCCAAAGTGCGGCCCGCAGCTAATTGTTTACGGGCCCGCCACACATTCTGGAAATGCTATTGCAAAAATAAAAAAGAACATTAAAAAAAGGTGAAATCTAACTAGAAAAAGTTGCAATGTTGACACAAAAGTTGCCATGCAGGCTGTTTTTTTCTTCTTTTGTCTTTCCTTCTTTTTCTTTTTTTTTGCCATTGCTCAAAAAAAAAAAAAAAATTACAAAAAATCCATGTTATAATGAATTATTTTCAAGGCTCCAATTACTTCAAATATTTCACTTTAAAATATTTTGTGTGGTAAATATTGCATATATTGTGTAGTAGCCATATAAAAACATCAAAGTTTTCTTTGACAAAAGCGCATAAAACAAAAAAAATAATAGTTCAAACTAGGGATGTCCGATAATGGCTTTTTGCCGATATCCGATATTCCGATATTGTCCAACTCTTTAATTACCGATACCGATATCAACCGATATATACAGTCGTGGAATTAACACATTATTATGCCTAATTTGGACAACCAGGTATGGTGAAGATAAGGTACTTTTTTTAAAAAATTAGTAAAATAAGATAAATAAATTAAAAACATTTTCTTGAATAAAAAAGAAAGTACAACAATATAAAACCAGTTACATAGAAACTAGTAATGAATGAAAATGAGTAAAATTAACTGTTAAAGGTTAGTACTATTAGTGGACCAGCAGCACGCACAATCATGTGTGCTTACGGACTGTATCCCTTGCAGACTGTATTGATATATATTGATATATAATGTAGGAACCAGAATATTAATAACAGAAAGAAACAACCCTTTTGTGTGAATGAGTGTGAATGGGGGAGGGAGGTTTTTTGGGTTGGTGCACTAATTGTAAGTGTATCTTGTGTTTTTTATGTGGATTTAATAAAAAAACAACAAAAAAACCCGATACTGATAATAAAAAAAACGATACTGATAATTTCCGATATTACATTTTAACGCATTTATCAGCCGATAATATCGGCAGACCGATATTATCGGACATCTCTAACTGAGACCCTTTATGGTTCCCGGGGCCCCTAAACGTAAAATAAATTTAAAAAATCCATATATTTTGTTATGGTTTGAAAATGAAAAATATCAAAATGGCCCCCGCATGCTTTAATTTTTCCGTGTGCGGCCCTCGGTGGAAAAAGTTCGGACACCCCTGGTTTAATGCATCCAGCGGGGGCATCACAACAAAATCAGGCATAATAATGTGTTAATTCCACGACTGCATATATCGGTATCGGTTGATATCGGAATCGGTAATTAAGAGTTGGACAATATCGGAATATCGGCAACAAAAGCCATTATCGGACATCTCTAGTTTAGGGCTGCAACTAACGATTAATTTGATAATCGATTAATCTGTCGATTATTGCTTCGATTAATCGATTAATAATCGGATAAAAGAGACAAACTACATTTCTATCCTATCCGGTATTTTATTGAAAAAAACCAGCATACTGGCACCATACTTATTTTGATTATTGTTTCTCAGCTGTTTGTAAATGTTGCAGTTTATAAATAAAGGTTTAGTAAAAAAAAAAAAAAAAATGTTTTATTTAAAAAAAAAAAAAAAAAAAAAAAAAAACTCTGCGCATGCGCATAGCATAGATCCAACGAATCGATGACTAAATTAATCGGCAACTATTTTAATAATCGATTTTAATCGATTTAATCGATTAGTTGTTGCAGCCCTACTCTAGTTACATCCCTACTCGTGACTCAGGGTCCGGTTGAGACACGCCTCCATTTGACAAATCCATTCCACAGTTTGCATCCAGCTGGCATAAATGTCTAAAACTGTATGCCAATATTAATTCTTCCTAATTATTTCCAAGCACAACAAAGCAACAACGAAGCGTTGTTCGACCTCAGAGTTTCCACTGTCGTCCGCGATGACAAAAAAAAAAGAAGCATATATTTTGTTATGGTTTGAAAATGAAAAATATCAAAATGGCCCCCGCATGCTTTAATTTTTCCGTGTGCGGCCCTCGGTGAAAAAAGTTCGGACACCCCTGGTTTAATGCATCCAGCGGGGGCATCACAACAAAATCAGGCATAATAATGTGTTAATTCCACGACTGTATATATCGGTATCGGTAATTAAGAGTTGGAAAATATCGGAATATCGGCAAAAAAGCCATTATCGGACATCTCTAGTTTAGGGCTGCAACTAACGATTAATTTGATAATCGATTAATCCGTCGATTATTACTTCGATTAATCGATTAATAATCGGATAAAAGAGACAAACTACATTTCTATCCTATCCGGTATTTTATTGAAAAAAAAACAGCATACTGGCACCATACTTATTTTGATTATTGTTTCTCAGCTGTTTGTAAATGTTGCAGTTTATAAATAAAGGTTTAGTAAAAAAAAAAAAATACATATATTTTTTTTTATTTAAAAAAAAAAACAAACAAAAAAAACAACTCTGCGCATAGCATAGATCCAACGAATCGATGACTAAATTAATCGGCAACTATTTTAATAATCGATTTTAATCGATTTAATCGATTAGTTGTTGCAGCCCTACTCTAGTTACATCCCTACTCGTGACTCAGGGTCTGGTTGAGACACGCCTCCATTTGACAAATCCATTCCACAGTTTGCATCCAGCTGGCATAAATGTCTAAAACTGTATGCCAATATCAATTCTTCCTAATTATTTCCAAGCACAACAAAGCAACAACGAAGCGTTGTTCGACCTCAGAGTTTCCACTGTCGTCCGCGATGACACCTCTCTCTCTCTCCCCCCCCCCACCCCCCGCCGCCATCTTTGCTCGATGTTATCCATCACCGGTCCTCTGCCTGGCGTCGTCAATTACCCGCAAGGAAAACAACATTAGAGGCCTGAATGGGACACGGAGCGGCGGCAGGCCTGACATGGTTGTGTTATACGATTACACAACCTGTTGGCCGCCCGCCTGTCAAGTGTCTGCCGGCTCTGATGAATGGCTGTAATACGCAGCCGTGCATCACAACACGCCACGCCGCGCCGCTCATTAATGGCTTCTCATAATGCCCGGGACGTTCCCCCAATGCCGTGCGGGATACTCGGAGCCGGAGAGAGACGGGTGGGGGTGGGGGGGGACTAGAGGAAGGGGGCCAGGGGTGAGAAATGGCGTTCCTGAACGCTCCGTTTCCCGACGTGCCATTCACGGCGGTAAACAAAGGGGAAGGCGCCGCCCTGGTGTGAATAATTTCCCGCGCGCAGTCGCACATAACTCGGGCGGACGTGAGCGCACACAGAGATGTAGGAATTATTGTTTCCAACGCATCCTTGTCCATCTGTGGCCTATTTGCATAGATTATCAGGCACGTGGCGCCCGACCCCACAATGGTGCGGCGCCGTCGGAAGTCGAGCTTGATTGCGCTTTCTTCTGCCGGCTGAATCGGGGGGGAGCCGAGCTATTCAGGGCCCCTCCGAGCTCCTCCACTCTGGGGGGCTCTCGACAAACAGATGTGATCCTCGCCGAGACGGCGCTCTGAGAGGTTTGAGAGGGCTGCAAATTGTTTTCAACGAGCTGATTTGACTGACAAGCGTGTTGTGTTGGCGGCGCCCGTTTTTCTTTCTGGAGCTCGGAACGAGTCACGTGACTTTATTCGATTTCGCCGAGCGTTCTCTTCAGCGTACAGTGTTTCCCACACATTCATTTATTTGTGGCGGCCCGCCACGAAAGAATTACGTCCGCCACAAATTTTTTTAAAATAAATAAAAATTAAAGCTGCAAGCAGCGTTGGTTGGGTCCGCCTTTTGGCAGGTGCTAGTACTAGGTGTCCCAATACTTTTGTCCAGTGGTAGTCCTGAGTGAGACCTACATAGAGGTTTTTGTTTCGTGTCTCTACGATATTCGTACTGGGACTTAGAGGAAGTTGTGTCTGAGTTCACATTGTCATTATAGGGTATTGTGTGTATTGAGGACAAAGAAGGAGTAATTGCATTTTCGTTGTCATTTTTGGCACCGGAGCAGCATCAGTGCTGCGGGTCTTTGAAGGCTCGTAAAATCAAAACGGTAGCACGTATCACAACTCTTTCGTCAACTTTTAATCAGAAGGGTTCAATCTCTCTCCTGTAGCAGTTTGAAGCCGAAACGACAAACGCGCTCAGAGGAGATAACGTTTGATGTTTGGTGACCGTTTGTAACAAAAATTTTGTTTTGAAGGAGGAATTGCAAACTTCCTGTTGATTTTTGCTGAAGGATGTCAATCTATGAAATGTAGGTCTACATAGAGGTATTTGTTTCATGTCTCTAAGACGTTCCTACCGGAAGTTATAAGCAGTTTTGTCTGAGTTTTCCTCTAAAAAGCAGTTTTTTCTCTGTTTTATTGAAAAATTGCTCTAGAGCACAATTTTGAGTTTCGGGGTTCGGTTATTTTTTGAGATCGCAATTTCTACCAGTCCCGATGTGTGAGAAGTTTGGTGAGTTTTGAAGTATTTTAAGGGGGTCAAATTACAGCTCAAAGAGGCAAAAACGAGTTTTTTTAGTACAATTTTGTCTTGAAGGGGAAATTGCCAACTTCCTGTTGGTTTTTGCCCGATGTAAAATTATGAAATGTAGGTCTAAGTCTGACCTACATAGAGGTTTTTGTTTCATGTCTCTACGACCTTCCTAGTGGGAGTTACAGGCAGTTTGTTTTTATTTTTTCCTAGGGGGCGCTAGAGCGCAATTTTTATTTTTGGGGGTTGGTTTTGTTATTAACTTGCAATTTTCGCAGGTTCTGACTTGTGTGTCAAATTTGGTGAGTTTTGGAGCATGTTAAGTGGGTCAAATTGCTGCTCGAAGAGGCGGCCGGTATAATAAAAAGAAGAAAAATAATAATAAACATTACAAATTCAATAGGGTCCTTTCGTCCCATTGCAAAAGGACTCCCTTTGGGATTCCTTTTGAAAAGGTCCTGTGCGGACCCTAATAAAAATTGTCCTGTCCAGCTTCCCAGGCAAATGATACAGTTGATGTAGATGCCCATATCGGTTGTTCAGATTTACTTTACAAAAGAGAAGTGTAGGATACTTCTCTTGTTGCCTTATTTGTATTTGACCACTACTGTTTTCTGTTTATTCGTTACTGACTGTGGCAGGACACCTCTGCCTCTGTTTCACTTTATGTTGCTGGTAAATAATATGGTTGTAGTAGTAGGCTAAAGTCAAATGATTTAGTATGCACTAATTAAAGGGGCAGAGCTTTAAGAGACATTTTAGCTTTTATATTTTTTTATAAGATTTTTTGAAAGAACCACAATGAAAACAAATATTTCAGTGAATAACTTATTGTTCAAATCTGTATATAAATATGTACATAAAGTGTTGTAATTATATTGTAAAATGGATGGACGTTTAAAACAAAACTGTTATTATTCATTAGTAAGTATACATTTTTTGAGCCTTTTTAGAGAAAATCATATCATTGTAGTAAATCATGCAAATTACTCGACGATGTCATGGTGACCACGCCCATAGCCACGCCCCCACCGCCACAGGTATCTTGGCAGTTTATGGGAAACACTGGGGTACTTCAGCACAATCAATCAAAAAAAAAAATAGCCTTTTTTTTTTTTAGGAATAACAGTGCTCAGTTTTGATTGACATTTTCCAAAAGGATGCTGTTTAATCGTGCGTTTATCGAGCTATGCAGCAGCACGGTCGTCCGCTGGGTTAAGTTCTCTTTGTTTCTGAGCCCAAAGTGACACCTAAGTATTATCCTAAAGTGATAAAACATTTTGTTTCATCTGACATCACATGGACAAAGATATAAGACCTTCTGGAGGAAAGTTCTGTGGTCAGATGGAACAAAAATGGAGCTGTTTGGCCACAATACCCAGCAATATGTTTGGAGGAGAAAAGGTGAGACCTTTAATCCCAGGACCACCATTCCTACCGTCAAACATGGTGGTGGTAGTATTATGCTCTGGGCTTGTTTTGTTGCCAATGGAACTGGTGCTTTAAATGGGACGATTAAAAAGGAGGATTACCTCCAAATTCTTCAGGACAACCTAAAATCATCAGCCCGGAGGTTGGGTCTTGGGCGCAGTTGGGTGTTCCAACAGGACAATGACCCCAAACACACGTCAAAAGTGGTAAAGGAATGGCTAATCAGGCTAGAATTAAGGTTTTAGTATGGCCTTCCCAAAGTCCTGACTTAAACGTGTGGACAATGCTGAAGAAACAAGTCCGTGTTAGAAAACCAACACATTTAGCTGAACTGCACCAATTTTGTCAAGAGGAATGGTCAAAAATTCAAGCAGAAGCTTGTGGATGGCCACCAAAAGCGCCTTATTTCAGGTAAACTTGCCAAGGGACATGTAAGCAAATATTAACATTGCTGTATGTATACTTTTGACTCAGTACATTTGCTCACATTTTCAGTAGACCCATAATAAATTCATAAAAGAACCAAACTTCATGAATGTTTTTTGTGACCAACAAGTATGTGCTCCAATCACTCTATCACAAACAAATAAGAGTTGTAGAAATGATTGGAAACTCAAGACAGCCATGACATTATGTTCTTTACAAGTGTATGTCAACTTTTGACCACGACTGTATATGTATATATGTGTATGAATATACATACAGTATATACGTGTATATATATATAAATATATATACATATACATATATTGTATGTGTATATATATGTATATTTATATACATATATACTGTACATATGTGTGTGTATATATGTATATATATGTGTGTGTGTGTGTGTGTATGTATATACGTGTGTGT